>NW_021823237.1:1065204-1182704 GCF_901001165.1 Salmo trutta
ACCCTGATACCAGTCCCACCTGATACCAGTCCCCACCCTGATACCAGTCCCCACCCTGATACAGTCCCCACCCTGATACCAGTCCCACCTGATACCAGTCCCCACCATACAGCCCATCTGCTCCCAATGAACTAAAGAGACAAAAGGAAAAGACAAGAAAACGGCAAAACAACAATGCAACAAAACAAAATTAATAATTATGAATTTCACAAAGGACATCAATCCAACACTAAGTATTGTGTGTGCATGTCTGCCACTATTACATGTAGGTTGTGTGTTCTTGTATGTGTTTATTTGAATGAGAGTGTGTGTGTGTGTGTGTGTGTTATGCATGTGTACAAACACCTGCACGGCATCAGCCTCAGACAACCGGCAAGTTGTGTAAAAACACTGCACTTAGTGTCATTCAAATGTACTTTTTATTATGATTTTATTTAGACTTACATATATATTTTTTACTTTTATCTTTTGACCATCATTCTATCTCCCACTCCCATTCTGGCCTCCACTTCCTGTTTCAACCCATCCCATCTATCTACTCTGCTGGCCTCCACTTCCTGTTTCAACCCATCCCAACCCTCAGTTCCCTCAGCCATCCCATCTATCTCTGCTGGCCTCCCACTTCTGTTTCAACCCATCCATCTATCTGCTGGCCTCACTTCCTGTTTCAACCCATATCTATCTCTGCTGGCCTCCCACTTCCTGTTTCAACCCATCCCATCTATCTCTGCTGGCCTCCCACTTCCTGTTTCTACCCATCCCAACCCTCCGCTTCCCTCAGCCCATCCCATCTATCTCTGCTGGCCTCCCACTTCCTGTTTCAACCCATCCCATCTATCTCTGCTGGCCTCCCACTTCCTGTTTCTACCCATCCCAACCCTCCGCTTCCCTCAGCCCATCCCATCTATCTCTGCTGGCCACCCACTTCCTGTTTCAACCCATCCCATCTATCTCTGCTGGCCTCTCACTTCCTGTTCCAACCCATCCCAACCCTCCGCTTCCCTCAGCCCATCCCATCTATCTCTGCTGGCCTCCCACTTCCTGTTTCAACCCATCCCATCTATCTCTGCTGGCCTCCCACTTCCTGTTTCAACCCATCCCATCTATCTCTGCTGGCCTCCCACTTCCTGTTTCAACCCTCAGCTTCCCTCAGCCCATCCCATCTATCTCTGGGCCTCCACTTCCTGTTTCAACCCATCCCAACCCTCCGCTTCCCTCAGCCCATCCCATCTATCTCTGCTGGCCTCCCACTTCCTGTTTCAACCCATCCCATCTATCTCTGCTGGCCTCCCACTTCCTGTTTCAACCCATCCCAACCCTCCGCTTCCCTCAGCCCATCCCATCTATCTCTGCTGGCCTCCCACTTCCTGTTTCAACCCATCCCATCTATCTCTGCTGGCCTCCCACTTCCTGTTTCAACCCATCCCCAACCCTCCGCCCTCAGCCCATCCCATTATCTCTGCTGGCCACCCATTCCTGTTTCAACCCATCCCATCTATCTGCTGGCCTCCCACTTCCTGTTTCTACCCATCCCAAACCCTCCGCTTCCCTCAGCCCATCCAATCTATCTCTGCTGGCCTCCCACTTCGGGTTTCTACGCAAACATATCTTTCAACTATACTGTGATGTTTAATGATAACTTAATGATACTGGAGTTATCCCTGAGGATGATTCCTAATACTGGAGTTATCCCTGAGGATGATTCCTAACATGTACCATACTTAATGAGACTGTAGTTATGGTACCACGTGAGCCTACCAGACATGCTATAATATGACTGTAGTTCTGTCTAGATGCTGTAATATGACTGTAGTTCTGTGTAGATGCTATAATATGACTGTAGTTCTGTCTAGATGCTATAATATGACTGTAGTTCTGTGTAGATGCTGTAATATGACTGTAGTTCTGTGTAGATGATGTAATATGACTGTAGTTCTGTCTAGATGCTATAATATGACTGTAGTTCTGTGTAGATGCTATAATATGACTGTAGTTCTGTGTAGATGCTGTAATATGACTGTAGTTCGGTCTAGATGCTGTAATATGACTGTAGTTCTGTGTAGATGCTGTAATATGACTGTAGTTCTGTCTAGATGCTGTAATATGACTGTAGTTCTGTGTAGACGCTATAATATGACTGTAGTTCTGTCTAGATGCTATAATGTGACTGTAGTTCTGTCTAGATGCTATAATATGACTGTAGTTCTGTGTAGATGCTATAATATGACTGTAGTTCTGTCTAGACGCTATAATATGACTGTAGTTCTGTCTAGATGCTATAATATGACTGTAGGTCTGTCTAGATGCTGTAATATGACTGTAGTTCTGTGTAGATGCTATAATATGACTGTAGTTCTGTCTAGATGCTGTAATATGACTGTAGTTCTGTCTAGATGCTGTAATATGACTGTAGTTCTGTCTAGATGCTATAATATGACTGTAGTTCTGTGTAGATGCTATAATATGACTGTAGTTCTGTCTAGATGCTGTAATATGACTGTAGTTCTGTGTAGATGCTATAATATGACTGTAGTTCTGTGTAGATGCTATAATATGACTGTAGTTCTGTGTAGATGCTGTAATATGACTGTAGTTCTGTCTAGTGCTCATAATAGACTGTAGTTCTGTGTAGATGCTATAATATGACTGTAGTTCTGTGTAGATGCTGTAATATGACTGTAGTTCTGTGTAGATGCTGTAATATGACTGTAGTTCTGTGTAGAGGCTATAATATGACTGTAGTTCTGTGTAGAGGCTATAATATGACTGTAGTTCTGTGTAGATGCTGTAATATGACTGTAGTTCTGTCTAGATGCTATAATATGACTGTAGTTCTGTGTAGATGCTATAATATGACTGTAGTTCTGTGTAGATGCTGTAATATGACTGCAGTTCTGTGTAGATGCTATAATATGACTGTAGTTCTGTGTAGATGCTGTAATATGACTGTAGTTCTGTGTAGATGCTATAATATGACTGTAGTTCTGTGTAGATGCTATATATGACTGTAGTCTGTGTAGATGCTGTAATATGACTGTAGTTCTGTGTAGAGGCTATAATCTGACTGTAGTTCCTTCTTATGCACTGTTCTGTCTAGATGCTGTAATATGACTGTAGTTCTGTGTAGATGCTATAATATGACTGTAGTTCTGTGTAGATGCTATAATATGACTGTAGTTCTGTGTAGATGCTGTAATATGACTGTAGTTCTGTGTAGACGCTATAATATGACTGTAGTTCTGTCTAGATGCTGTAATATGACTGTAGTTCTGTGTAGATGCTATAATATGACTGTAGTTCTGTGTAGATGCTATGGTGTTTGTTTTGCTGCTGACCGTGTCCTGTCGTTCTCCAGAACAACGGAAGAACTACACCAAAAACAGCATCAACAGCATGACGAACACCTCCCAGTACCACGTCGAGGTCAGTCTACTACTGTACATACAGCATGACTACCACCCCACGTTGAGGCCAGTCTACTACTGTCCATACAGCATGACTAACACACCACGTTGAGGCCAGTCTACATACAGCATGACTACCACCCACGTTGAGGCCATGCTACATACAGCATGACTACCACCCCATGTTGAGGTCAGTCTACATACAGCATGACTACCACCCCACGTTGAGGCCAGTCTACTACTGTACATACAGCATGACTACCACCCCACGATGAGGTCAGTCTACTACTGTACATACAGCATGACTACCACCCCATGTTGAGGTCAGTCTACATACAGCATGACTACCACCCCACGTTGAGGCCAGTCTACTACTGTACATACAGCATGACTACCACCCCACGATGAGGTCAGTCTACTACTGTCCATACAGCATGACTAACACCCCACAGTACCACGTTGAGGTCAGTCTACTACTGTACATACAGCATGACTACCACCCCACGTTGAGGTCAGTCTACATACAGCATGACTACCACCCCACGCTGAGGCCAGTCTACTACTGTACATACAGTGTGTTAGTGGTAGGTAGGGTAGAGATTGTTACTAACCTGTCCCAAACCCTCTCCCCCTCTCCCCCTCTCTCCCCCTCTCCTATCCCCTCTGTGTCCCAAACCCTCTCCCCTCTCCCCCCTCTCCTATCCCCTCTGTGTCCCCAAACCCTCTCCCCTCTCCCCCCTCTCCTATCCCCTCTGTGTCCCAAACCCCTCTCCCCTCTCCCCTCTCTCCTATCCCCTCTGTGTCCCAAACCCTCTCCCCTCTCCCCCCCTCTCCTATCCCCTCTGTGTCCCCAAACCCTCTCCCCTCTCCCCCCTCTCCTCTCTCCTCTCAGCACCTGACCACATTTGTTCTGGACAGGAAGGAAGCCATGATCAACACTGAGGATGGAATCAGGAAGCTCCGCCTCCTGGACGCCAAGGGAAAGGTGAGGCGCAGGAGATAATATGACTCTGTTTCCCATCTGCTGTACAGATCCAATATATTCCTATTGGTTTGATAATGTAGCTGCTGTACAGATCCAATGTATTCCTATTGGTTTGATAATGTAGCTGCTGTACAGATCCAATGTATTCCTATTGGTTTGATAATGTAGCTGCTGTACAGATCCAATATATTCCTATTGGTTTTGATAATGTAGCTGCTGTCCAGATCCAATATATTCCTATTGGTTTGATATTAGATATGGACCCAGGACATGCTGCTGCAGGTGGAGGAGAAGACGGTCAGCCTCATCGACCCAGAGACCAAGGTGGGTGAGCAGGAAGGCTGTCTGAAGGGACCAGCTGTGGTACGCTGGACAGGGGCATCATGGGACCTACTGGCTAGACCAGCGGTATCATATCAGGGAATTACTGAAAGTTATTTGGCTACTGGCTCTCTCGAAGAAAAAACGATTTATACTTGACGGAGGTGCTGTATGGAAGGTGACTGTCACAGGCGTCGTAAAATGGAGCCCGAGATGCAGCGTGGGTAGTGCTCATTTTCAAACTCTTTTAATGAACACACTTGACAAGATAACAAAAAACGACCAACACAATCCCGTCAGGTACACTTAAGACTAGAACGGAAAACAACTACCCACAAACCCCCAAAGGAAAAACAGGCTGTCTAAGTATGGCTTCCAATCAGAGACAACGAAAGACAACTGCCTCTGATTGGAAACCATACCCGGCCGAAACATGAAAACCAACACATAGAAATAGATAACTAGAACAAACCCACATAGAAACAGAAAACCCCAAAATACCTACAAAACAAACCCCCCTTAACTGACCTGTTTGTTAGGGCTGGCCTCAGTACAGTTTTTAAGCTGGTTCTGTTAACTGATCTGTTTGTTAGGGCTGGCCTCAGTACAGTTTATAAGCTGGTTCTGGTAACTGACCTGTTTGTTTGGGCTGGCCTCAGTACAGTTTATAAGCTGGTTCTGTTAACTGACCTGTTTGTTTGGGCTGGTCTCAGTATAGTTTTTAAGCTGGTTCTGTTAACTGACCTGTTTGTTAGGGCTGGCCTCAGTACAGTTTTTAAGCTGGTTAAGTGACCTGTTTGTTTGGGCTGGCCTCAGTACAGTTTTTAAGCTGGTTAACTGACCTGTTTGTTATTGTTTCAGAATGAGTTGGAGAACTTTCCCTTGGGGACCATCATGCACTGCCAGGCGGTGATGTCATCCTGCAACTACGACTCCATCTTGGCTCTGGTGTGTAAGGAGCCGGGCCAGGGCAAACCGGACCTTCACCTGTTCCAGTGTGACGACATCAAGGTACACACACACACACACACACACACACACAGACACAGACACACACACAGACACACACACAGACACACACACACCACAGACACAGACAGACACAGACACAGACACACACACACACACACACACAGACAGACAGACAGACAGACAGTTAGTGATGTGTTCTCTGTCTGTCTGTCTCGTCCAGGCCACCTGATCCAGGCTGATATAGAGGGTTAGGGTTGGTAATGTGTTCTCTCCCTGTCTGTCTGTCTGTCTGTCTCGTCCAGGCCAACCTAATCCAGGCTGATATAGAGGGGGCCATGATGGATCAGAAGGGAGGCAAGGTGAAGAAGAGACCAGAAGCACTACGGTAAAACACCTGTATCTACCTGTCGTCTCTGACTGGACTCTGTACTGTAGTAGAGACCAGAAACACTACGGTAGAACACCTGTCGTCTCTGACTGGACTCTGTACTGTAGTAGAGACCCAGAAACACTACGGTAGAACACCTGTATCTACCTGTCGTCTCTGACTGGACTCTGTACTGTAGTAGAGACCAGAAACACTACGGTAGAACACCTGTCGTCTCTGACTGGACTCTGTACTGTAGTAGAGACCCAGAAACACTACGGTAGAACACCTGTATCTACCTGTCGTCTCTGACTGGACTCTGTACTGTAGTAGAGACCAGAAACACTACGGTAGAACACCTGTATCTACCTGTCGTCTCTGACTGGACTCTGTACTGTAGTAGAGACCCAGAAACACTACGGTAGAACACCTGTATCTAACTGTCGTCTCTGACTGGACTCTGCACTGTAATAGAGACCAGAAACGCTACGGTAGAACACCTGTATCTACCTGTCGTCTCTGACTGGACTCTGTACCGTAGTAGAGACCAGAAACACTACGGTAGAACACCTGTATCTACCTGTCGTCTCTGACTGGACTCTGTACTGTAGTAGAGACCAGAAACACTACGGTAGAACACCTGTATCTACCTGTCGTCTCTGACTGGACTCTGTACTGTAGTAGAGACCAGAAACACTACGGTAGAACACCTGTCGTCTCTGACTGGACTCTGTACTGTAGTAGAGACCCAGAAACACTACGGTAGAACACCTGTATCTAACTGTCGTCTCTGACTGGACTCTGTACCGTAGTAGAGACCCAGAAACACTACGGTAGAACACCTGTATCTACCTGTCGTCTCTGACTGGACTCTGTACCGTAGTAGAGACCCAGAAACACTACGGTAGAACACCTGTATCTACCTGTCGTCTCTGACTGGACTCTGTACTATAGTAGAGACCAGAAACACTACGGTAGAACACCTGTATCTACCTGTCGTCTCTGACTGGACTCTGTACTGTAGTAGAGACCCAGAAACACTACGGTAGAACACCTGTATCTACCTGTCGTCTCTGACTGGACTCTGTACTGTAGTAGAGACCCAGAAACACTACGGTAAAACACCTGTCGTCTCTGACTGGACTCTGTACTGTAGTAGAGACCCAGAAATACTACGGTAGAACACCTGTCGTCTCTGACTGGACTCTGTACCGTAGTAGAGACCCAGAAACACTACGGTAGAACACCTGTCGTCTCTGACTGGACTCTGTACTGTAGTAGAGACCCAGAAACACTACGGTAGAACACCTGTATCTACCTGTCGTCTCTGACTGGACTCTGTACCGTAGTAGAGACCCAGAAACACTACGGTAGAACACCTGTATCTACCTGTCGTCTCTGACTGGACTCTGTACCGTAGTAGAGACCCAGAAACACTACGGTAGAACACCTGTATCTACCTGTCGTCTCTGACTGGACTCTGTACCGTAGTAGAGACCCAGAAACACTACGGTAGAACACCTGTATCTACCTGTCGTCTCTGACTGGACTCTGTACCGTAGTAGAGACCCAGAAACACTACGGTAGAACACCTGTATCTACCTGTCGTCTCTGACTGGACTCTGTACCATAGTAGAGACCCAGAAACACTACGGTAGAACACCTGTATCTACCTGTCGTCTCTGACTGGACTCTGTACTGTAGTAGAGACCCAGAAACACTACGGTAGAACACCTGTCGTCTCTGACTGGACTCTGTACCATAGTAGAGACCCAGAAACACTACGGTAGAACACCTGTATCTACCTGTCGTCTCTGACTGGACTCTGTACTGTAGTAGAGACCCAGAAACACTACGGTAGAACACCTGTATCTACCTGTCGTCTCTGACTGGACTCTGTACTGTAGTAGAGACCCAGAAACACTACGGTAAAACACCTGTCGTCTCTGACTGGACTCTGTACCGTAGTAGAGACCCAGAAACACTACGGTAGAACACCTGTCGTCTCTGACTGGACTCTGTACTGTAGTAGAGACCCAGAAACACTACGGTAAAACACCTGTCGTCTCTGACTGGACTCTGTACTGTAGTAGAGACCCAGAAACACTACGGTAGAACACCTGTCGTCTCTGACTGGACTCTGTACCGTAGTAGAGACCCAGAAACACTACGGTAGAACACCTGTATCTACCTGTCGTCTCTGACTGGACTCTGTACTGTAGTAGAGACCCAGAAACACTACGGTAAAACACCTGTCGTCTCTGACTGGACTCTGTGCTGTAGTAGAGACCCAGAAATACTACTGTAGAACACCTGTCGTCTCTGACTGGACTCTGTACCGTAGTAGAGACCCAGAAACACTACGGTAGAACACCTGTCGTCTCTGACTGGACTCTGTACTGTAGTAGAGACCCAGAAACACTACGGTAGAACACCTGTATCTACCTGTCGTCTCTGACTGGACTCTGTACTGTAGTAGAGACCCAGAAACACTACGGTAAAACACCTGTCGTCTCTGACTGGAATCTGTACTGTAGTAGAGACCCAGAAACACTACGGTAGAACACCTGTCGTCTCTGACTGGACTCTGTACCGTAGTAGAGACCCAGAAACACTACGGTAGAACACCTGTCGTCTCTGACTGGACTCTGTACTGTAGTAGAGACCCAGAAACACTACGGTAGAACACCTGTATCTACCTGTCGTCTCTGACTGGACTCTGTACTGTAGTAGAGACCCAGAAACACTACGGTAGAACACCTGTATCTACCTGTCGTCTCTGACTGGACTCTGTACTGTAGTAGAGACCCAGAAACACTACGGTAGAACACCTGTATCTACCTGTCGTCTCTGACTGGACTCTGTACTGTAGTAGAGACCAGAAACACTACGGTAAAACACCTGTATCTACCTGTCGTCTCTGACTGGACTCTGTACTGTTGTAGAGACCCAGAAACACTACGGTAGAACACCTGTCGTCTCTGACTGGACTCTGTACTGTAGTAGAGACCAGAAACACTACGGTAGAACACCTGTATCTACCTGTCGTCTCTGACTGGACTCTGTACTGTAGTAGAGACCAGAAACACTACGGTAGAACACCTGTATCTACCTGTCGTCTCTGACTGGACTCTGTACTGTAGTAGAGACCCAGAAACACTACGGTAGAACACCTGTCGTCTCTGACTGGAATCTGTACTGTAGTAGAGACCCAGAAACACTACGGTAGAACACCTGTCGTCTCTGACTGGACTCTGTACTGTAGTAGAGACCCAGAAACACTACGGTAGAACTCCTGTCGTCTCTGACTGGACTCTGTACTGTAGTAGAGACCCAGAAACACTACGGTAGAACACCTGTATCTACCTGTCGTCTCTGACTGGACTCTGTACTGTAGTAGAGACCCAGAAACACTACGGTAGAACACCTGTATCTACCTGTCGTCTCTGACTGGACTCTGTACCGTAGTAGAGACCCAGAAACACTACGGTAGAACACCTGTCGTCTCTGACTGGACTCTGTACCGTAGTAGAGACCCAGAAACACTACGGTAGAACACCTGTATCTACCTGTCGTCTCTGACTGGACTCTGTACTGTAGTAGAGACCCAGAAACACTACGGTAGAACACCTGTATCTACCTGTCGTCTCTGACTGGACTCTGTACTGTAGTAGAGACCCAGAAACACTACGGTAGAACACCTGTGTCTACCTGTCGTCTCTGACTGGACTCTGTACCGTAGTAGAGACCCAGAAACACTACGGTAGAACACCTGTATCTACCTGTCGTCTCTGACTGGACTCTGTACTGTAGTAGAGACTGGAATGGGATCTGTTACTTTATAGAGCTCTGTTATAATGGGTTCTGTATCAGTGCTGTATGGGGTTCTGTTTGTATCTGGGTCTGGGTCTGGTCTGTATCAGTGCTGTATGGGGTTCTGTTTGTATCTGTGTCTGGGTCTGGTCTGTATCAGTGCTGTATGGGGTTCTGTTTGTATCTGGGTCTGGGTCTGGTCTGTATCAGTGCTGTATGGGGTTCTGTTTGTATCTGGGTCTGGGTCTGGTCTGTATCAGTGCTGTATGGGGTTCTGTTTGTATCTGGGTCTGGGTCTGGTCTGTATCAGTGCTGTATGGGGTTCTGTTTGTATCTGGGTCTGGGTCTGGTCTGTATCAGTGCTTTATGGGGTTCTGTTTCTATCTGGGTCTGGGTCTGGTCTGTATCAATGCTGTATGGGGTTCTGTTTGTATCTGGGTCTGGGTCTGGTCTGTATCAGTGCTGTATGGGGTTCTGTTTGTATCTGGGTCTGGGTCTGGTCTGTATCAGTGCTGTATGGGGTTCTGTTTGTATCTGGGTCTGGTCTGTATCAGTGCTGTATGGGGTTCTGTTTGTATCTGGGTCTGGGTCTGGTCTGTATCAGTGCTGTATGGGGTTCTGTTTGTATCTGGGTCTGGGTCTGGTCTGTATCAGTGCTGTATGGGGTTCTGTTTGTATCTGGGTCTGGGTCTGGTCTGTATCAGTGCTGTATGGGGTTCTGTTTGTATCTGGGTCTGGGTCTGGTCTGTATCAGTGCTGTATGGGGTTCTGTTTGTATCTGGGTCTGGTCTGGTCTGTATCAGTGCTGTATGGGGTTCTGTTTGTATCTGGGTCTGGGTCTGGTCTGTATCAGTGCTGTATGGGGTTCTGTTTGTATCTGGGTCTGGTCTGGTCTGTATCAGTGCTGTATGGGGTTCTGTTTGTATCTGGGTCTGGTCTGGTCTGTATCAGTGCTGTATGGGGTTCTGTTTGTATCTGGGTCTGGGTCTGGTCTGTATCCGTGCTGTATGGGGTTCTGTTTGTATCTGGGTCTGGTCTGTATCAGTGCTGTATGGGGTTCTGTTTGTGTCTGGGTCTGGTCTATCAGTGCTGTATGGGGTTCTGTTTGTATCTGGGTCTGGGTTTGGTCTGTATCAGTGCTGTATGGGGTTCTGTTTGTATCTGGGTCTGGGTCTGGTCTGTATCAGTGCTGTATGGGGTTCTGTTTGTATCTGGGTCTGGGTCTGGTCTATCAGTGCTGTATGGGGTTCTGTTTGTATCTGGGTCTGGGTCTGGTCTGTATCAGTGCTGTATGGGGTTCTGTTTGTATCTGGGTCTGGGTCTGGTCTTTATCAGTGCTGTATGGGGTTCTGTTTGTATCTGGGTCTGGGTCTGTATCTGATTGTCCGTCTGCCTCTCGTCTCCTCCTCCCGTCCTCCTATAGGATGATTCTGAAGAGTGATGGGGTCATCCCCCCGCCCCCAGCGGCGCCCGCCCCAGAGCCCCCCGCCACCCTCACCCAGGTGGACGTGAGGAGTCGCGTGGCAGCCTGGTCAGCCTGGGCGGCGGAGCAGCAGGACTGTAAGAAAACACAAGTTACTGGGACTTAACTGAGTCTGAAAGGTTCTGCCTTCTAATACGCAGTTCGTCACTCCGTAGTCAATGATATGGCAACATGAATGGACTTCAACAACTGTTCTATGGGTTCAACCAGGTGATGTAGTGAGAGAAAGAGCTGTTCTATGGGTTCAACCAGTTGATGTAGTGAGAGAAAGAGCTGTTCTATGGGTTCAACCAGGTGATGTAGTGAGAGAAAGAGCTGTTCTATGGGTTCAACCAGGTGATGTAGTGAGAGAAAGAGCTGTTCTATGGGTTCAACCAGGTGATGTAGTGAGAGAAAGAGCTGTTCTATGGGTTCAACCAGGTGATGTAGTGAGAGAAAGAGCTGTTCTATGGGTTCAACCAGGTGATAGTTGAGAGAAAGAGCTGTTCTATGGGTTCAACCAGGTGATGTAGTGAGAGAAAGAGCTGTTCTATGGGTTCAACCAGGTGATTAGTTGAGAGAAAGAGCTGTTCTATGGGTTCAACCAGGTGATTAGTTGAGAGAAAGAGCTGTTCTATGGGTTCAACCAGGTGATAGTTGAGAGAAAGAGCTGTTCTATGGGTTCAACCAGGTGATGTAGTGAGAGAAAGAGCTGTTCTATGGGTTCAACCAGGTGATGTAGTGACAGAAAGAGCTGTTCTATGGGTTCAACCAGGTGATGTAGTCAGAGAAAGAGCTGTTCTATGGGTTCAACCAGGTGATGTAGTGAGAGAAAGAGCTGTTCTATGGGTTCAACCAGGTGATGTAGTGAGAGAAAGAGCTGTTCTATGGGTTCAACCAGGTGATGTAGTCAGAGAAAGAGCTGTTCTATGGGTTCAACCAGGTGATGTAGTGAGAGAAAGAGCTGTTCTATGGGTTCAACCAGGTGATAGTTGAGAGAAAGAGCTGTTCTATGGGTTCAACCAGGTGATGTAGTGAGAGAAAGAGCTGTTCTATGGGTTCAACCAGGTGATAGTTGAGAGAAAGAGCTGTTCTATGGGTTCAACCAGGTGATGTAGTGAGAGAAAGAGATCAAATCAAATGTATTTATTTATATAGCCCTTCGTATATCAGCTGAAATCTCAAAGTGCTGTACAGAAACCCAGCCTAAAACCCCAAACAGCAAGCAATGCATGTGAAAGAAGCACGGTGGCTAGGAAAAACTCCCTAGGAAAAACTCCCTAGAAAGGCCAAAAACCTAGGAAGAAACCTAGAGAGGAACCAGGCTATGAGGGGTGGCCAGTCCTCTTCTGGCTGTGCCGGGTGGATATTATAACAGAACATGGTCAAGATGTTAAAATGTTCATAAATGACCAGCATGATCAAATAATAATAATCATAGTAGTTGTCGAGGGTGCAACAAGCACGTCCGGTGAACAGGTCAGGGTTCCGTAGCCACAGGCAGAACAGTTGAAACTGGAGCAGCAGCATGGCCAGGTGGACTGGGGACAGCAAGGAGTCATCATGCCAGGTAGTCCCGAGGCATTGTCCTAGGGCTCAGGTCCTCCGGGAGAAAGAAAGAAAGAAAGAGAGAAAGAGAGAATTAGAGAGAGCATATTTAAATTCACACAGGACACCGGATAAGACAGGAGAATACTCCAGATGTAACAGACTGACCCTAGCCCCCCGGCACATAAACTACTGCAGCATAAATACTGGAGGCTGAGACAGGAGGGATCAGAAGACACTGTGGCCCCATCCGATGATACCCGATGTTCTATGGGTTCAACCAGGTGATAGTTGAGAGAAAGAGAACTAAAACACACTGAATGACTCCAGTCCTGATACAGAACTAAAACACACTGAATGACTCCAGTCCTGATACAGAACTAAAACACACTGAATGACTCCAGTCCTTTATACCTGATACAGAACTAAAACACACTGAATGACTCCAGTCCTGATACAGAACTAAAATGTACTGAATGACTCCAGTCCTGATACAGAACTAAAACACACTGAATGACTCCGGTCCTGATACAGAACTAAAACACACTGAATGATTCCAGTCCTGATACAGAACTAAAACACACTGAATGACTCCAGTCCTGATACAGAACTAAAACACACTGAATGACTCCGGTCCTTTATACCTGATACAGAACTAAAACACACTGAATGACTCCAGTCCTGATACAGAACTAAAACACACTGAATGACTCCAGTCCTGATACAGAACTAAAACACACTGAATGATTCCAGTCCTGATACAGAACTAAAACACACTGAATGACTCCAGTCCTGATACAGAACTAAAACACACTGAATGACTCCGGTCCTTTATACCTGATACAGAACTAAAACACACTGAATGACTCCGGTCCTGATCCAGAACTAAAACACACTGAATGACTCCAGTCCTGATACAGAACTAAAACACACTGAATGACTCCGGTCCTGATACAGAACTAAAACACACTGAATGACTCCAGTCCTTTATACCTGATACAGAACTAAAACACACTGAATGACTCCGGTCCTGATACAGAACTAAAACACACTGAATGACTCCAGTCCTGATCCAGAACTAAAACACACTGAATGACTCCGGTCCTGATACAGAACTAAAACACACTGAATGACTCCAGTCCTTTATACCTGATACAGAACTAAACACACTGAATGACTCCGGTCCTGATACAGAACTAAAACACACTGAATGACTCCAGTCCTGATACAGAACTAAAACACACTGAATGACTCCGGTCCTTTATACCTGATACAGATCTAAAACACACTGAATGACTCCAGTCCTGATACAGAACTAAAACACACTGAATGAATCCGGTCCTGATACAGAACTAAAACACACTGAATGACTCCAGTCCTGATACAGAACTAAAACACACTGAATGACTCCGGTCCTGATACAGAACTAAAACACTGAATGACTCCAGTCCTGATACAGAACTAAAACACACTGAATGACTCCAGTCCTGATACAGAACTAAAACACACTGAATGACTCCGGTCCTGATACAGAACTAAAACACACTGAATGACTCCAGTCCTGATACAGAACTAAAACACACTGAATGACTCCAGTCCTTTATACCTGATACAGAACTAAAACACACTGAATGACTCCAGTCCTTTATACCTGATAAAGAACTAAAACACACTGAATGACTCCAGTCCTGATACAGAACTAAAACACACTGAATGACTCCAGTCCTGATACAGAACTAAAACACACTGAATGACTCCGGTCCTTTATACCTGATAAAGAACTAAAACACTGAATGACTCCAGTCCTGATACAGAACTAAAACACACTGAATGAATCCGGTCCTGATACAGAACTAAAACACACTGAATGACTCCAGTCCTTTATACCTGATACAGAACTAAAACACACTGAATGACTCCAGTCCTGATACAGAACTAAAACACACTGAATGACTCCAGTCCTGAAACAGAACTAAAACACACTGAATGACTCCGGTCCTGATACAGAACTAAAACACACTGAATGACTCCGGTCCTGATACAGAACTAAAACACACTGAATGACTCCAGTCCTTTATACCTGATACAGAACTAAAACACACTGAATGACTCCAGTCCTGATACAGAACTAAAACACACTGAATGACTCCAGTCCTGATACAAAACTAAAACACACTGAATGACTCCAGTCCTGATACAGAACTAAAGCACACTGAATGACTCCAGTCCTGATACAGAACTAAAACACACTGAATGACTCCGGTCCTGATACAGAACTAAAACACACTGAATGACTCCAGTCCTTTATACCTGATACAGAACTAAAACACACTGAATGACTCCGGTCCTGATACAGAACTAAAACACACTGAATGACTCCAGTCCTGATCCAGAACTAAAACACACTGAATGACTCCGGTCCTGATACAGAACTAAAACACACTGAATGACTCCGGTCCTTTATACCTGATAAAGATCTAAAACACACTGAATGACTCCAGTCCTGATCCAGAACTAAAACACACTGAATGACTCCGGTCCTGATACAGAACTAAAACACACTGAATGACTCCGGTCCTTTATACCTGATACAGATCTAAAACACACTGAATGACTCCAGTCCTGATACAGAACTAAAACACACTGAATGAATCCGGTCCTGATACAGAACTAAAACACACTGAATGACTCCAGTCCTGAAACAGAACTAAAACACACTGAATGACTCCGGTCCTGATACAGAACTAAAACACTGAATGACTCCAGTCCTGATACAGAACTAAAACACACTGAATGACTCCAGTCCTGATACAGAACTAAAACACACTGAATGACTCCGGTCCTGATACAGAACTAAAACACACTGAATGACTCCAGTCCTGATACAGAACTAAAACACACTGAATGACTCCGGTCCTTTATACCTGATAAATAACTAAAACACACTGAATGACTCCAGTCCTTTATACCTGATAAAGAACTAAAACACACTGAATGACTCCAGTCCTGATACAGAACTAAAACACACTGAATGACTCCAGTCCTGATACAGAACTAAAACTCACTGAATGACTCCAGTCCTTTATACCTGATACAGAACTAAAACACACTGAATGACTCCAGTCCTGATACAGAACTAAAACACACTGAATGACTCCAGTCCTGAAACAGAACTAAAACACACTGAATGACTCCAGTCCTGATACAGAACTAAAACACACTGAATGACTCCGGTCCTGATACAGAACTAAAACACACTGAATGACTCCGGTCCTGATACAGAACTAAAACACACTGAATGACTCCAGTCCTTTATACCTGATACAGAACTAAAACACACTGAATGACTCCAGTCCTGATACAGAACTAAAACACACTGAATGACTCCGGTCCTGATACAGAACTAAAACACACTGAATGACTCCGGTCCTGATACAGAACTAAAACACTGAATGACTCCAGTCCTGATACAGAACTAAAACACACTGAATGACTCCAGTCCTGATACAGAACTAAAACACACTGAATGACTCCGGTCCTGATACAGAACTAAAACACACTGAATGACTCCGGTCCTGATACAGAACTAAAACACACTGAATGACTCCAGTCCTTTATACCTGATACAGAACTAAAACACACTGAATGACTCCAGTCCTGAAACAGAACTAAAACACACTGAATGACTCCAGTCCTGATACAGAACTAAAACACACTGAATGACTCCGGTCCTGATACAGAACTAAAACACACTGAATGACTCCAGTCCTGAAACAGAACTAAAACACACTGAATGACTCCGGTCCTGATACAAAACTAAAACACACTGAATGACTCCGGTCCTGATACAGAACTAAAACACACTGAATGACTCCGGTCCTGATACAGAACTAAAACACTGAATGACTCCAGTCCTGATACAGAACTAAAACACACTGAATGACTCCAGTCCTGATACAGAACTAAAACACACTGAATGACTCCGGTCCTGATACAGAACTAAAACACACTGAATGACTCCGGTCCTGATACAGAACTAAAACACACTGAATGACTCCAGTCCTTTATACCTGATACAGAACTAAAACACACTGAATGACTCCAGTCCTGAAACAGAACTAAAACACACTGAATGACTCCAGTCCTGATACAGAACTAAAACACACTGAATGACTCCGGTCCTGATACAGAACTAAAACACACTGAATGACTCCAGTCCTGAAACAGAACTAAAACACACTGAATGACTCCGGTCCTGATACAAAACTAAAACACACTGAATGACTCCAGTCCTGATACAGAACTAAAACACACTGAATGACTCCAGTCCTTTATACCTGATACAGAACTAAAACACACTGAATGACTCCGGTCCTGATACAGAACTAAAACACTGAATGACTCCAGTCCTGATACAGAACTAAAACACACGGAATGACTCCAGTCCTTTATACCTGATACAGAACTAAAACTGAAGAGCTCAGTGACTTTCAATGTGGCACCGTCATAGGATGCCACCTTTCCAACAAGTCAGTTCGTCACATTTCCGCCCTGCTAGAGCTGCTCCCCCGGGTCAACTGTTACTGCTGTTACTGTGAAGTGGAAACGTCTAGGAGCAACAACGGCTGAGCCGCAAAGTGGTAGGCCACACAAGCTTACAGAACGGGACCGCAGAGTGCTGAAGCGTGTAGCACGTAAAAATCATCTGTCCTCGGTTGCAACACTCACTACCGAGTTCCAAACTGCCTCTGGAAGCAACGTCAGCGCAAGAACTGTTCGTCGGGAGCTTCATGAAATGGGTTTCCATGGCCTGAGCAGCCGCACACAAGCCGACGATCACCATGCGCAATACCAAGCGTCGACTGGAGGGGTGTACAGCTCGCCGCCATTGGACTCAGAAGCAGTTGAACCGCGTTCTCTGGAGTGATGAAACACCATATGGCAGTCCGACGGACAAATCTGGGTTTGGAAGAACTTGACTGGCCTGCAAAGAGCCCTGACCTCAACCCCATCGACTGCATGTCAGGCCTAATCACCCAACCTCACAAATGCTCTTGTAGCAAATATTTTCTTACTTACTTTAAAACAATTCTGCATTGTTGGTTAAGAGCCTGTAAGTAAGCATTTCACGGTAAAGTCTTACATACCCGTTGTATTCAGCGCATGTGACAAATAACATTTGGTTTGATTTGAGAATAACCTCATTGGGGAAGATTTGTGTCACTATTCTAATTCCCTTCTCTCTCTCCTCCCGTCCTCCCTCTCCACCTGTTTCTATCAGATGATAAACAGCATCAATATTCTGACCAGAACGAACCTCCGGACATGTTGGCTACCAGAGTGGATCGAGACGTGGTGAGTGTTTCCCACTGTCTGTCTGTCTGTCTGTCCAGATACCACATACTGGTACCGTCTGTCTGTCTGTCTGTCTGTCCAGATACCACATACTGGTACCGTCTCTCTGTCTGTCCGTCCAGATACCACATACTGGTACCGTCTGTCTGTCCGTCCGTCCAGATACCACATACTGGTACCGTCTGTCTGTCCAGATACCACATACTGGTACCGTCTGTCTGGCCGTCCGTCCAGATACCACATACTGGTACCGTCTGTCTGGCCGTCCGTCCAGATACCACATACTGGTACCGTCTGTCTGTCCGTCCGTCCAGATACCACATACTGGTACCGTCTGTCTGTCTGTCCGTCCAGATACCACATACTGGTACCGTCTGTCTGTCTGTCCGTCCAGATACCACATACTGGTACCGTCTGTCTGTCCGTCCGTCCAGATACCACATACTGGTACCGTCTGTCTGTCTGTCCGTCCGTCCAGATACCACATACTGGTACCGTCTGTCTGTCTGTCTGTCCGTCCAGATACCACATACTGATACCGTCTGTCTGTCTGTCCAGATACCACATACTGGTACCGTCTGTCTGTCTGTCTGTCCGTCCAGATACCATATACTGGTACCGTCTGTCTGGCCGTCCGTCCAGATACCACATACTGGTACCGTCTGTCTGGCCGTCCGTCCAGATACCACATACTGGTACCGTCTGTCTGTCCGTCCGTCCAGATACCACATACTGGTACCGTCTGTCTGTCCAGATACCACATACTGGTACCGTCTGTCTGTCCGTCCGTCCGTCCAGATACCACATACTGGTACCGTCTGTCTGTCCGTCTGTCCGTCCAGATACCACATACTGGTACCGTCTGTCTGTCAGTCTGTCCGTCCAGATACCACATACTGGTACCGTCTGTCCGTCCGTCCGTCCAGATACCACATACTGGTACCGTCTGTCTGTCAGTCTGTCTGTCTACCTCTCTCTCTGTGTCCGTCAGCCGTAGAGTCGGCGGTAGAGTCGGCGGTAGAGTCGGCGGTAGAGTCGGCAGCCGTAGAGTCGGCGGTAGAGTTGGCGGTAGTCGGCAGCGGTAGAGTCGGCGGTAGAGTCGGCAGCCGTAGAGTCGGCGGTAGAGTCGGCGGTAGAGACGGCAGCCGTAGAGTCGGCGGTAGAGTCGGCGGTAGAGTCGGCGGTAGACGGCAGCCGTAGAGTCGGCGGTAGAGTCGGCGGTAGAGTGATCTGGAGTCAGGTCTTCAGTTGTTTGTTTGTTTCTTCAATACCGCAGACTGATGAGTAGTTTCACCTAGAGACTGATCTGGAGTCAGGTCTTCAGTCGATTGTTTGTTTCTTCAATACTGCAGACCGATGGGTAGTTTCACCTAGAGGCTGATCTGGAGTCAGGTCTTCAGGTGAAGATGAGATGCCATGTTCAGATGAGTGGAAACTCTAGAGTGGATGACAGTTTTAGACATATAGAGGTGCTTCTAATACTAACCAATAGAACAGGGCTGTAGTAACAACAAGGATTCACCACTATTAGGAGCCTTGGATCAGTAGTCTGTAGTAACAACAAGGATTCACCACTATTAGGAGCCTTGGATCAGTAGTCTGTAGTAACAACAAGGATTCACCACTATTAGGAGCCTTGGATCAGTAGTCTGTAGTAACAACAAGGATTCACCACTATTAGGAGCCTTGGATCAGTAGTCTGTAGTAACAACAAGGATTCACCACTATTAGGAGCCTTGGATCAGTAGTCTGTTCAGCAGTTAATCATTACATAATAAAAGTCCTTCCAAAGTAAATGCAAAACGTGATATGGTATGAGGCACTACCTTCCTCTCCAACGCTATTTAAAAAAATATATATTTTCGCCAAGCTTGGAAAATCCACGTAGAAGAGATAAACAGCGACTGCTGAAGTAAAGGAAAGTCCTAGTGTTTTTACGCTAACTGACTGTAGCAGCACCTCCAGCAACAACACATGTTGAGCCTGACAGCGACGAGTCAATCACACCCACATTTACACTACACGACTTCATTTAGCGAGTAACAAAGTCTGTCTGTCTGTGGTTGTGTGTCTTTTAAACAGTACTTTCTTCTTCTCTCGCAGCAAATCCTGAACCACATCCTGGACCACATTGAGTTCTTCGTGACCAAACTGCAGAAAGCAGCTGAAGCCTTCAACGAGCTCTCCAAGAGGAAGAAATCTAAAAAGAACAAGAAGAAGGGACCCGGAGGTGGGTTATGTAGTTCTTTAGATCTAGTTTGTAGTTCTCTGGTCCTGATCTTCATTCTACTGTCCATGACATCGTTACTGTTGGGTGGTGTAGTTCTTTAGATCTAGTTTGTAGTTCTCCATGACCTCGTTACTGTTGGGTGGTGTAGTTCTTTAGATCTAGTTTGTAGTTCTCCATGACCTCGTTACTGTTGGGTGGTGTAGTTCTTTAGATCTAGTTTGTAGTTCTCCATGACCTCGTTACTGTTGGGTGGTGTAGTTCTTTAGATCTAGTTTGTAGTTCTCCATGACCTCGTTACTGTTGGGTGGTGTAGTTCTTTAGATCTAGTTTGTAGTTCTCCATGACCTCGTTACTGTTGGGTGGTGTAGTTCTTTAGATCTAGTTTGTAGTTCTCCATGACCTCGTTACTGTTTCCTTAAGTAGATTGTTCCTTCCACTGTAGACAACATTTACATCAAAACAGGAAACAATTAGTAAAACAGTCGATGTTGCCAGACTAGTGACTATCCTACTGTAATACTGTATGTACTAGACTAGTGACTATCCTACTGTAATACTGTATGTACTAGACTAGTGACTATCCTACTGTAATACTGTATGTACCAGACTAGTGACTATCCTACTGTAATACTGTATGTACTAGACTAGTGGCTGTCCTACTGTAATACTGTATGTACTAGACTAGTGGCTGTCCTACTGTAATACTGTATGTACCAGGCTGGTGACTATCCTACTGTAATACTGTATGTACCAGACTAGTGCCCGTCCTACTGTAATACTGTGTGTAACCTGTCATGTCTCTCTCTGTCCACCAGAGGGAGTGCTAACGCTGCGAGCCAAGCCTCCTACTGTATTACTGTGTGTAACCTGTCATGTCTCTCTCTGTCCACCAGAGGGAGTGCTAACGCTGCGAGCCAAGCCTCCTACTGTAATACTGTGTGTAACCTGTCATGTCTCTCTCTGTCCACCAGAGGGAGTGCTAACGCTGCGAGCCAAGCCTCCTACTGTAATACTGTGTGTAACCTGTCATGTCTCTCTCTGTCCACCAGAGGGAGTGCTAATGCTGCGAGCCAAGCTTCCAGCTTCCTACTGTATTACTGTGTGTAACCTGTCATGTCTCTCTCTGTCCACCAGAGGGAGTGCTAACGCTGCGAGCCAAGCCTCCTACTGTATTACTGTGTGTAACCTGTCATGTCTCTCTCTGTCCACCAGAGGGAGTGCTAACGCTGCGAGCCAAGCTTCCAGCTTCCTACTGTATTACTGTGTGTAACCTGTCATGTCTCTCTCTGTCCACCAGAGGGAGTGCTAACGCTGCGAGCCAAGCCTCCTACTGTAATACTGTGTGTTACCTGTCATGTCTCTCTCTGTCCACCAGAGGGAGTGCTAACGCTGCGAGCCAAGCCTCCTACTGTAATACTGTGTGTAACCTGTCATGTCTCTCTCTGTCCACCAGAGGGAGTGCTAATGCTGCGAGCCAAGCTTCCAGCTTCCTACTGTATTACTGTGTGTAACCTGTCATGTATCTCTCTGTCCACCAGAGGGAGTGCTAACGCTGCGAGCCAAGCCTCCCACTGTATTACTGTGTGTAACCTGTCATGTCTCTCTCTGTCCACCAGAGGGAGTGCTAACGCTGCGAGCCAAGCCTCCCACTGTATTACTGTGTGTAACCTGTCATGTCTCTCTCTGTCCACCAGAGGGAGTGCTAACGCTGCGAGCCAAGCCTCCTACTGTATTACTGTGTGTAACCTGTCATGTCTCTCTCTGTCCACCAGAGGGAGTGCTAACGCTGCGAGCCAAGCCTCCTACTGTATTACTGTGTGTAACCTGTCATGTCTCTCTCTGTCCACCAGAGGGAGTGCTAACGCTGCGAGCCAAGCCTCCCACTGTATTACTGTGTGTAACCTGTCATGTCTCTCTCTGTCCACCAGAGGGAGTGCTAACGCTGCGAGCCAAGCCTCCTACTGTATTACTGTGTGTAACCTGTCATGTCTCTCTCTGTCCACCAGAGGGAGTGCTAACGCTGCGAGCCAAGCCTCCAACTCAGGAGGAGTTTGTTGACTGTTTCCAGAAGTTCAAACATTCCTTCAACCTGCTGGTAAGACACCAAAGATAAATGATATTTATTTATTATTTATTTACTTTTACATTTGTTTGAGGCTTTCCTTGTCTCTCTCCTCCAGGGGAAGTTGAAGTCCCACATCCAGAATCCCAGCGCTGACGACCTGGTCCACTTCCTGTTCACACCACTCAGAATGGTGAGAGACAGACTGCTCGACTCTGTTATTCCATGTTCTGTTCCTGTTCACACCAGTCAGGATGGTGAGAGACAGACTGCTCTACTCTGTTATTCCATGTTCTGTTCCTGGTTAGGGTAATGATTTAACCTCTTCTCCTCCAGGTGATCCAGACCTCTGGAGGGACAGAGCTGGCTAAGAGCCTAGTAGTTAGTGGTGAGGGTAATGGTTTAACCTCTTCTCCTCCAGGTGATCCAGACCTCTGGAGGGTCAGAGCTGGCTAAGAGCCTAGTAGTTAGTGGTGAGGGTAATGGTTTAACCTCTTCTCCTCCAGGTGATCCAGACCTCTGGAGGGACAGAGCTGGCTAAGAGCCTAGTAGTTAGTGGTGAGGGTAATGGTTTAACCTCTTCTCCTCCAGGTGATCCAGACCTCTGGAGGGACAGAGCCGGTTAAGAGCCTAGTAGTTAGTGGTGAGGGTAATGGTTTAACCTCTTCTCCTCCAGGTGATCCAGACCTCTGGAGGGACAGAGCCGGCTAAGAGCCTAGTAGTTAGTGGTGAGGGTAATGGTTTAACCTCTTCTCCTCCAGGTGATCCAGACCTCTGGAGGGACAGAGCCGGCTAAGAGCCTAGTAGTTAGTGGTGAGGGTAATGGTTTAACCTCTTCTCCTCCAGGTGATCCAGACCTCTGGAGGGACAGAGCTGGCTAAGAGCCTAGTAGTTAGTGGTGAGGGTAATGGTTTAACCTCTTCTCCTCCAGGTGATCCAGACCTCTGGAGGGACAGAGCTGGCTAAGAACCTAGTAGTTAGTGGTGAGGGTAATGGTTTAACCTCTTCTCCTCCAGGTGATCCAGACCTCTGGAGGGACAGAGCTGGCTAAGAGCCTAGTAGTTAGTGGTGAGGGTAATGGTTTAACCTCTTCTCCTCCAGGTGATCCAGACCTCTGGAGGGACAGAGCTGGCTAAGAGCCTAGTAGTTAGTGGTGAGGGTAATGGTTTAACCTCTTCTCCTCCAGGTGATCCAGACCTCTGGAGGGACAGAGCCGGTTAAGAGCCTAGTAGTTAGTGGTGAGGGTAATGGTTTAACCTCTTCTCCTCCAGGTGATCCAGACCTCTGGAGGGACAGAGCCGGCTAAGAGCCTAGTAGTTAGTGGTGAGGGTAATGGTTTAACCTCTTCTCCTCCAGGTGATCCAGACCTCTGGAGGGACAGAGCCGGCTAAGAGCCTAGTAGTTAGTGGTGAGGGTAATGGTTTAACCTCTTCTCCTCCAGGTGATCCAGACCTCTGGAGGGACAGAGCTGGCTAAGAGCCTAGTAGTTAGTGGTGAGGGTAATGGTTTAACCTCTTCTCCTCCAGGTGATCCAGACCTCTGGAGGGACAGAGCTGGCTAAGAGCCTAGTAGTTAGTGGTGAGGGTAATGGTTTAACCTCTTCTCCTCCAGGTGATCCAGACCTCTGGAGGGACAGAGCTGGCTAAGAGCCTAGTAGTTAGTGGTGAGGGTAATGGTTTAACCTCTTCTCCTCCAGGTGATCCAGACCTCTGGAGGGACAGAGCCGGTTAAGAGCCTAGTAGTTAGTGGTGAGGGTAATGGTTTAACCTCTTCTCCTCCAGGTGATCCAGACCTCTGGAGGGACAGAGCTGGCTAAGAGCCTAGTAGTTAGTGGTGAGGGTAATGGTTTAACCTCTTCTCCTCCAGGTGATCCAGACCTCTGGAGGGACAGAGCTGGCTAAGAGCCTAGTAGTTAGTGGTGAGGGTAATGGTTTAACCTCTTCTCCTCCAGGTGATCCAGACCTCTGGAGGGACAGAGCTGGCTAAGAGCCTAGTAGTTAGTGGTGAGGGTAATGGTTTAACCTCTTCTCCTCCAGGTGATCCAGACCTCTGGAGGGACAGAGCTGGCTAAGAGCCTAGTAGTTAGTGGTGAGGGTAATGGTTTAACCTCTTCTCCTCCAGGTGATCCAGACCTCTGGAGGGACAGAGCTGGCTAAGAGCCTAGTAGTTAGTGGTGAGGGTAATGGTTTAACCTCTTCTCCTCCAGGTGATCCAGACCTCTGGAGGGACAGAGCTGGCTAAGAGCCTAGTAGTTAGTGGTGAGGGTAATGGTTTAACCTCTTCTCCTCCAGGTGATCCAGACCTCTGGAGGGACAGAGCTGGTTAAGAGCCTAGTAGTTAGTGATGAGGGTAATGGTTTAACCTCTTCTCCTCCAGGTGATCCAGACCTCTGGAGGGTCAGAGCTGGCTAAGAGCCTAGTAGTTAGTGGTGAGGGTAATGGTTTAACCTCTTCTCCTCCAGGTGATCCAGACCTCTGGAGGGACAGAGCTGGCTAAGAGCCTAGTAGTTAGTGGTGAGGGTAATGGTTTAACCTCTTCTCCTCCAGGTGATCCAGACCTCTGGAGGGACAGAGCTGGCTAAGAGCGTGGTGGTCCCTCTGTTGACCAGAGAGGCTATAGACTTCCTGCACTCAGCTGGGACGGCCGAGGAAAGACAGCTGTGGGTTGCCCTGGGGGACGGGTGGACCAAGTGCAGGTATGAGGTTAGAGGTCACGATGGGGTCAACATGGGGTCATAGGGGTGAATGATTGGTTAATGTGGGTTTAACGGTAATATCAGTCTCCAACCTCTTTATTTAAAGCATCTTCTGTTCACTTACTGATGGAGTAACACCATTATTTTAGTCTAACTGAGATGCTGCTGTAGGCCCTCCTTGGTTGGGGACAGATCTAGGTGCTGCTGTAGGCCCTCCTTGGTTGGGGACAGATCTAGGTGCTGCTGTAGGCCCTCCTTGGTTTGGGGACAGATCTAGGTGCTGCTGTAGGCCCTCCTTGGTTGGGGACAGATATAGGTGATGCTGTAGGCCCTCCTTGGTTGGGGACAGATCTAGGTGTTGCTGTAGACCCTCCTTGGTTGGGGACAGATCTAGGTGCTGCTGTAGGCCCTCCTTGGTTTGGGGACAGATCTAGGTGCTGCTGTAGGCCCTCCTTGGTTGGGGACAGATCTAGGTGCTGCTGTAGGCCCTCCTTGGTTGGGGACAGATCTAGGTGCTGCTGTAGGCCCTCCTTGGTTTGGGGACAGATCTAGGTGCTGCTGTAGGCCCTCCTTGGTTGGGGACAGATCTAGGTGCTGCTGTAGGCCCTCCTTGGTTGGGGACAGATCTAGGTGCTGCTGTAGGCCCTCCTTGGTTGGGGACAGATCTAGGTGTTGCTGTAGGCCCTCCTTGGTTGGGGACAGATATAGGTGATGCTGTAGGCCCTCCTTGGTTGGGGACAGATCTAGGTGTTGCTGTAGACCCTCCTTGGTTGGGGACAGATCTAGGTGCTGCTGTAGGCCCTCCTTGGTTTGGGGACAGATCTAGGTGCTGCTGTAGGCCCTCCTTGGTTGGGGACAGATCTAGGTGCTGCTGTAGGCCCTCCTTGGTTGCGGACAGATCTAGGTGCTGCTGTAGGCCCTCCTTGGTTTGGGGACAGATCTAGGTGCTGCTGTAGGCCCTCCTTGGTTGGGGACAGATCTAGGTGTTGCTGTAGGCCCTCCTTGGTTGGGGACAGATCTAGGTGCTGCTGTAGGCCCTCCTTGGTTGGGGACAGATCTAGGTGATGCTGTAGGCCCTCCTTGGTTGGGGACAGATCTAGGTGCTGCTGTAGGCCCTCCTTGGTTGGGGACAGATCTGGGTGCTGCTGTAGGCCCTCCTTGGTTGTGGACAGATCTGGGTGCTGCTGTAGGCCCTCCTTGGTTGGGGACAGATCTAGGTGCTGCTGTAGGCCCTCCTTGGTTGGGGACAGATCTAGGTGCTGCTGTAGGCCCTCCTTGGTTGGGGACAGATCTAGGTGCTGCTGTAGGCCCTCCTTGGTTGGGGACAGATCTGGGTGCTGCTGTAGGCCCTCCTTGGTTGGGGACAGATCTAGGTGCTGCTGTAGGCCCTCCTTGGTTGGGGACAGAAGCACCAGATCATCACCAAACAGTAGACATTTGACTTCAGATTCTAGTAGGGTGAGGCCGGGTGCTGTAGACTGTTCTAGTGCCCTCGCCAATTCATTGATATATATGTTGAAGAGGATGGGGCTTAAACTGCATCCCTGTCTCACCCCACGGCCCTGTGGGAAGAAATTAGTTTTTTGCCAATTTCAACTGCACACTTGCTGTTTGTGTTCATGGATTTTATAATGTCATATGTTTTTCCCCCAACACCACTTTCCAATTTGTATAGCAGATCCTCAGGCCTAATTGAGCCAAAAGCTTTTTTGAAATCAACAATGCCTCTCTCTCGCTCCTCTCTCTCGCTCTCTCTTCCTACCTCTCTCTCTTCTCTCTCTCTTCCTATCTCTTTCTCTCTCTCTCTCTCTCTCTCTCTCCTCCTACCTCTCTCTCTTTCTCTCTCTCTCTCTTCTCTGTCTCTCTCTCTCTCTCTTTCTCTCTCTCTCTCTCTCTCTCTCCTCCTACCTCTCTCTCTTTCTCTCTCTCTCTCTTCTGTCTCTCTCTCTCCCCCTCTCCCCCTCCCTCTCTCCCCTCCCTCTCCATCTCTCCCCCTCCCCCTCCCCCCCTCCCTCTCAATCTCTCCCCCTCCCCCCTCCCTCTCCCCCTCCCTACCCCCCTCCCTCTCCCCCTCCCTCCCTCTCCCCTTCTCTAGGTTGGAGTGGCCTAAGGACCACTACTTCCCTCCGTGTACACTGCAGTTCCGTGATGGTTGGGAACCTCCCATGATGCTGTTCGTCCCCCAATCACGAGAGGCAGAGCTGAATCAGCTGACCCAGACCCTAACCCACTCTGAGATCCTTAGACAGGAGGAGATGGTACACAGGCTGTCTACTGAGGTATGAACCCTGACCCCTAAACCCTGACCCCTAAACTCTGACCCCTAACCCATAGCCCCTGACCCCTAACCCCTTTTACCCCTAGCTGTCTTCTGTGACAACCCCTAACCCCTAGCTGCTAACCCCTAAACCCTAACCTCCTAACCCCTAACCCCTAACCTCTAACCTCTAACCTCTAACCCCTAACCTCTAACCCCTAACCCCTAACCTCTAACCTCTAAACCCTAAACCCTAACCTCTAACCCCTAACCCATAACCCCTAGCTGCTAACCTCTAACCCCTAACCCCTAGCTGCTATCTGCTGTCTACTGAGGTACATTGTTTTTGTGACAGAGCAGACTGATTCCATAGAAGGGTCAAACCTAGCAGGGTGGGGCCAAGTTAAACCCTGACCCCTAGCCCCTAGCCCCTAAACCCTCACCCCTAGCCCCTAACCCCTAACCCCAAAACCCTCACCCCTAACCCCTAGCTCCTAACCCACTCTGAGATCCTTAGACAGGAGGAGATGGTACACAGGCTGTCTACTGAGGTACGAACCCTAAACCCTAATCCCTAGTCCCTAACCTCTATCCCCTAAACCCTAACCCATTCTGCGATCCAACCCCTAACCCTAGCAAGGTGGGGCCAAGTTAGCCTATCAGACATTTCCCTGAGGGACTGTCTCACTTGTTAGTTAGCTTGTGACAGTCCCTTCATCAGTAATGACAGTCCCTTCATCAATAATGACAGTCCCTTCATCAGTAATGACAGTCCCTTCATCAGTAATGACAGTCCCTTCATCAGTAATGACAGTCCCTTCATCAATAATGACAGTCTCTTCATCAGTAATGACAGTCCCTTCATCATTGATCAGAGTCTCTTCATCATTGATCAGAGTCTCTTCATCATTGATCAGTCTCTTCATCATTGATCAGTCTCTTCATCATTGATCAGTCTCTTCATCATTGATAATAACTGAGGAAAGAGTTAATCTGATGTGTTTGTGTTCTCTCTCTCCCCGCAGCATCCGGGTGTCCAGGACTTCCCGTCTTCACAAGGGTATGCATTGGACAACAAGGCTTACAAGCGCGTGCAGCTCTCGGACCAGGACATGGCCGTGCAGGCCTTCAAACAGGCCGTCTCACGGCACGTAGACCGGTAACACTGACCGACTGAACCCAACGCCCTGAAGAACTGGCCCATGCTTCTTACTGTCTATTAAACGAATGCCCCTCTGGACACACTTTACTTACGCTAAATCTGAACTGTAAAACTGTCTCCTCTCTCAGCTGGGAAACATATGCTCTCCTACTGGTGTAGAATCTTCCAATCTCATCTCTCACTCGCAACTATTGGTTGAGAGTGAGAGAGAATAAACATCACATGCCAGGAAGTAGCTAGCTAGCTAACTGTAGAATAAACATCACATCCCAGGAAGTAGCTAGCTAGCTAACGGTAGAATAAACATCACATCCCAGTGAGTAGCTAGCTAGCTAACGGTAGAATAAACATCACATCCCAGTGAGTAGCTAGCTAGCTAACGGTAGAATAAACATCACATCCCAGTGAGTAGCTAGCTAGCTAACGGTAGAATAAACATCACATCCCAGTGAGTAGCTAGCTAGCTAACGGTAGAATAAACATCACATTCCAGTGAGTAGCTAGCTAGCTAACGGTAGAATAAACATCCCAGGAAGTAGCTAGCTAACGGTAGAATAAACATCCCAGGAAGTAGCTAGCTAACGGTAGAATAAACATCACATCCCAGTGAGTAGCTAGCTAGATAACGGTAGAATAAACATCACATCCCAGTGAGTAGCTAGCTAGCTAACGGTAGAATAAACATCACATCCCAGTGAGTAGCTAGCTAGCTAACGGTAAAATAAACATCACATCCCAGTGAGTAGCTAGCTAGCTAACGGTTGAATAAACATAATGAGCGTCAGGTAGTAGCTAGCTAGCTAACGGTAGAATAAACATCACATCCCAGTGAGTAGCTAGCTAGCTAACGGTAGAATAAACATCACATTCCAGTGAGTAGCTAGCTACCTAACGGTAGAATAAACATCCCAGGAAGTAGCTAGCTAATGGTAGAATAAACATCACATTCCAGTGAGTAGCTAGCTAGCTAACCGTAGAATAAACATCACATCCCAGTGAGTAGCTAGCTAGCTAACGGTAGAATAAACATCACATCCCAGTGAGTAGCTAGCTAGATAACGGTAGAATTAACATCACATCCCAGTGAGTAGCTAGCTAGATAACGGTAGAATAAACATCACATCCCAGTGAGTAGCTAGCTAGCTAACGGTAGAATAAACATCACATCCCAGTGAGTAGCTAGCTAGCTAACGGTAGAATAAACATCACATCCCAGTGAGTAGCTAGCTAGCTAACGGTTGAATAAACATAATGAGCGTCAGGTAGTAGCTAGCTAGCTAACGGTTGAATAAACATCACATCCCAGTGAGTAGCTAGCTAGCTAACGGTTGAATAAACATAATGAGCGTCAGGTAGTAGCTAGCTAGCTAACGGTAGCAGCATGAGGGGACAGGAAGTAGTTATTTCCTACTGGTGTAGAATCTGCCAATCTCGTCTCTTACTCTCCCCTCTATCGGTTCACACCTGATCCTCTGACATTGTGTCTGTGTTCACAGTGTTCTCTCCTTTCCGTTGATATGGGTTAACAGGCTAATACTCAGACTCTATAATGTTCTACTGTATATAAAAACATCAAAACTCTGGCTGCTACGGGTAAATTATCTTTATCGCGATCTTGATCAATCACAGCTCCCTCTATCCAATCACAGCTCCCTCTATCCAATCACAGCTCCCTCTATCCAATCACAGCTCCCTCTATCCAATCACAGCTCCCTCTATTCCAATCACAGCTCCCTCTATCCAATCACAGCTCCCTCTATTCCAATCACAGCTCCCTCTATCCAATCGCAGCTCCCTCTATCCAATCGCAGCTCCCTCTATCCAATCGCAGCTCCCTCTATCCAATCGCAGCTCCCTCTATCCAATCGCAGCTCCCTCTATCCAATCACAGCTCCCTCTATCCAATCACAGCTCCCTCTATCCAATCACAGCTCCCTCTATTCCATCACAGCTCCCTCTATCCGATCACAGCTCCCTCTATCCGATCACAGCTCCCTCTATTCCAATCACAGCTCCCTCTATTCCAATCACAGCTCCCTCTATCCCAATCACAGCTCCCTCTATCCCAATCACAGCTCCCTCTATCCCAATCACAGCTCCCTCTATCTCAATCACAGCTCCCTCTATCTCAATCACAGCTCCCTCTATCTCAATCACAGCTACCTCTATCTCAATCACAGCTCCCTCTATCTCAATCACAGCTCCCTCTATTCCAATCACAGCTCCCTCTATCCAATCACAGCTCCCTCTATCCAATCACAGCTCCCTCTATCCCAATCACAGCTCCCTCTATTCCAATCACAGCTCCCTCTATTCCAATCACAGCTCCCTCTATTCCAATCACAGCTCCCTCTATTCAATCACAGCTCCCTCTATTCAATCACAGCTCCCTCTATTCAATCACAGCTCCCTCTATCCAATCACAGCTCCCTCTATTCAATCACAGCTCCCTCTATTCAATCACAGCTCCCTCTATCCAATCACAGCTCCCTCTATTCAATCACAGCTCCCTCTATTCAATCACAGCTCCCTCTATCCAATCACAGCTCCCTCTATCCAATCACAGCTCCCTCTATCCAATCACAGCTCCCTCTATCCCAATCACAGCTCCCTCTATCCAATCACAGCTCCCTCTATTCCAATCACAGCTGCCTCTATCCCAATCACAGCTCCCTCTATCCCAATCACAGCTCCCTCTATTCCAATCACAGCTCCCTCTATCCAATCACAGCTCCCTCTATCCAATCACAGCTCCCTCTATCCAATCACAGCTCCCTCTATCCAATCACAGCTGCCTCTAACCCAATCACAGCTCCCTCTATTCCAATCACAGCTCCCTCTATTCCAATCACAGCTCCCTCTATCCAATCACAGCTCCCTCTATTCCAATCACAGCTCCCTCTATCCAATCACAGCTCCCTCTATCCAATCACAGCTCCCTCTATCCAATCACAGCTCCCTCTATCCAATCACAGCTCCCTCTATCCAATCACAGCTCCCTCTATCCAATCACAGCTCCCTCTATCCAATCACAGCTCCCTCTATCCAATCACAGCTCCCTCTATCCAATCACAGCTCCCTCTATCCAATCACAGCTCCCTCTATTCCAATCACAGCTCTCTCTATTCCAATCACAGCTCTCTCTATCCAATCACAGCTCCCTCTATCCAATCACAGCTCCCTCTATCCAATCACAGCTCCCTCTATCCAATCACAGCTCCCTCTATCCAATCACAGCTCCCTCTATCCAATCACAGCTCCCTCTATCCAATCACAGCTCCCTCTATCCAATCACAGCTCCCTCTATTCAATCACAGCTCCCTCTATCCAATCACAGCTCCCTCTATCCAATCACAGCTCCCTCTATCCAATCACAGCTCCCTCTATCCAATCACAGCTCCCTCTATTCCAATCACAGCTCTCTCTATCCAATCACAGCTCCCTCTATCCAATCACAGCTCCCTCTATTCCAATCACAGCTCCCTCTATCCAATCACAGCTCCCTCTATCCAATCACAGCTCCCTCTATCCAATCACAGCTCCCTCTATTCCAATCACAGCTCCCTCTATCCAATCACAGCTCCCTCTATCCAATCACAGCTCCCTCTATTCCAATCACAGCTCCCTCTATCCAATCACAGCTCCCTCTATCCAATCACAGCTCCCTCTATCCAATCACAGCTCCCTCTATCCAATCACAGCTCCCTCTATCCAATCACAGCTCCCTCTATCCAATCACAGCTCCCTCTATTCCAATCACAGCTCCCTCTATCCAATCACAGCTCCCTCTATCCAATCACAGCTCTCTCTATCCAATCACAGCTCTCTCTATCCAATCACAGCTCCCTCTATTCCAATCACAGCTCCCTCTATTCCAATCACAGCTCCCTCTATCCAATCACAGCTCCCTCTATCCAATCACAGCTCCCTCTATTCCAATCACAGCTCCCTCTATCCAATCACAGCTCCCTCTATCCAATCACAGCTCCCTCTATCCAATCACAGCTCCCTCTATTCCAATCACAGCTCCCTCTATCCAATCACAGCTCCCTCTATCCAATCACAGCTCACTCTGTTTTCTCTGTTTTCTCTCTAACCTCTGATGTTAAAGTTGGGCCCACTTCTCCTCGGCTGGGACAGTCAGTAGCGTGTAGCGTGTAGCGTGTCTGTGGTCCGTGTTTGGCTTTATCCCAGTTTCAGTCACGTCCATAAGCGTGTAGCGTGTAGCGTGTAGCCGTGAGTCTCCTGCAGTGTCGTACCGTACTGATGGTTATCGACGTTGAAATGTGATTGGATATGATGCGTGTTGTGGATGATGATGTGATTGGATATGATGCGTGTTGTGGATGATGATGTGATTGGATATGATGCGTGTTGTGGATGATGATGTGATTGGATATGATGCGTGTTGTGGGTGATGATGTGATTGGATGATGATGCGTGTTGTGGGTGATGATGTGATTGGATATGATGCGTGTTGTGAGTGATGATGTGATTGGATATGATGCGTGTTGTGGATGATGATGTGATTGGATATGATGCGTGTTGTGGATGATGATGTGATTGGATATGATGCGTGTTGTGGATGATGATGTGATTGGATGATGATGCGTGTTGTGGATGATGATGTGATTGGATGATGATGCGTGTTGTGGATGATGATGTGATTGGATGATGATGCGTGTTGTGGATGATGATGTGATTGGATGATGATGCGTGTTGTGGATGATGATGTGATTGGATATGATGCGTGTTGTGGATGATGATGATGTGATTGGATGATGATGCGTGTTGTGGATGATGATGATGTGATTGGATGATGATGCGTGTTGTGGATGATGATGTGATTGGATATGATGCGTGTTGTGGATGATGATGTGATTGGATGATGATGCGTGTTGTGGATGATGATGATGTGATTGGATATGATGCGTGTTGTGGATGATGATGTGATTGGATATGATGCGTGTTGTGGATGATGATGTGATTGGATATGATGCGTGTTGTGGATGATGATGTGATTGGATGATGATGCGTGTTGTGGATGATGATGTGATTGGATGATGATGCGTGTTGTGCATGATGATGATGTGATTGGATATGATGCGTGTTGTGGATGATGATGTGATTGGATGATGATGCGTGTTGTGGATGATGATGTGATTGGATATGATGCGTGTTGTGGATGATGATGTGATTGGATGATGATGCGTGTTGTGGATGATGATGTGATTGGATGATGATGCGTGTTGTGGATGATGATGTGATTGGATGATGATGCGTGTTGTGGATGATGATGTGATTGGATGATGATGCGTGTTGTGGATGATGATGTGATTGGATATGATGCGTGTTGTGCATGATGATGATGTGATTGGATGATGATGCGTGTTGTGGATGATGATGATGATGTGATTGGATATGATGCGTGTTGTGGATGATGATGATGATGTGATTGGATATGATGCGTGTTGTGGATGATGATGTGATTGGATATGATGCGTGTTGTGGATGATGATGTGATTGGATATGATGCGTGTTGTGGATGATGATGTGATTGGATATGATGCGTGTTGTGGATGATGATGTGATTGGATGATGATGCGTGTTGTGGATGATGATGATGTGATTGGATGATGATGCGTGTTGTGGATGATGATGATGTGATTGGATGATGATGCGTGTTGTGGATGATGATGTGATTGGATGATGATGCGTGTTGTGGTTTCGGATGATGATGATGTGATTGGATGATGATGCGTGTATCAGTCCCTATTCATCTGTCTAACCCCTTGACCTCTAATCTCTGACGTAAACAGGAACTACGAGGCCCACGGCAGTAGAGGTCAGCCAAAACTGTTTGCCAAATCCAAGTATGACTTTGTGGCCAGAAACAACACAGAGCTGTCGTTGGTGAAGGACGAGGTTGTGGAGGTAAAGAACCGTTAACTCAAACATTTAAACACAAAGGCTCGCTGTAACATCAGTGTAAATAACCCCCAGAGTAGTAAAGATATTGCCTTGTGTCGTCGATCACGATAACACTCGTTTTATGGCAAGAACCACTAGAGGGCAGTGGAGAGCACAGACACATGTTGTGCTCAATGTTTAACCCAGGGGGAGAACGACTGCCCCCTTTCTCAATGAAGCCACGAAGTTCATGGCCGACCGCGGTACTGCAGGCATTGTTTGCAGAAAACAGGATCCCCCACCAGTATAGTGAATGGGAAAACAGGATCCCCCCCCCCCAGTATAGTGAATGGGAAAACAGGATCCCCCCCAGTATAGTGAATGGGAAAACAGGATCCCCCCCCCACCAGTATAGTGAATGGGAAAACAGGATCCCCCCCCCAGTATAGTGAATGGGAAAACAGGATCCCCCCCCAGTATAGTGAATGGGAAAACAGGATCCCCCCCCAGTATAGTGAATGGGAAAACAGGATCCCCCCCCAGTATAGTGAATGGGAAAACAGGATCCCCCCCCCCCAGTATAGTGAATGGGAAAACAGGATCCCCCCCCAGTATAGTGAATGGGAAAACAGGATCCCCCCCCCAGTATAGTGAATGGGAAAACAGGATCCCCCCCCCCCAGTATAGTGAATGGGAAAACAGGATCCCCCCCCCAGTATAGTGAATGGGAAAACAGGATCCCCCCCCCCCCCCAGTATAGTGAATGGGAAAACAGGATCCCCCCCCAGTATAGTGAATGGGAAAACAGGATCCCCCCCCAGTATAGTGAATGGGAAAACAGGATCCCCCCCCCAGTATAGTGAATGGGAAAACAGGATCCCCCCCCAGTATAGTGAATGGGAAAACAGGATCCCCCCCACCAGTATAGTGAATGGGAAAACAGGATCCCCCCCCAGTATAGTGAATGGGAAAACAGGATCCCCCACCAGTATAGTGAATGGGAAAACAGGATCCCCCACCAGTATAGTGAATGGGAAAACAGGATCCCCCACCAGTATAGTGAATGGGAAAACAGGATCCCCCCCAGTATAGTGAATGGGAAAACAGGATCCCCCCCCAGTATAGTGAATGGCAAGCTTCGTGGTTAATCTTACTGTAAATAAAATAAACAAAATCCAACACAATCATGTCACCAGTAATTGCTTCTATTACACCAGATGTATGTCCTTGGAGCCGATTTAGTTTAAAATCGCACACGGGAGAAGATTATTTAGTTGCTAATGGTAGCCTGCAGTACCCCGGTCAATGAGAGGGGGCAGCACTGAGTTAGCCTGCAGTACCCCGGTCAATGAGAGGAGGCAGCACTGAGTTAGCCTGCAGTACCCCGGTCAATGAGAGGGGGCAGCACTGAGTTAGCCTGCAGTACCCCGGTCAATGAGAGGAGGCAGCACTGAGTTAGCCTGCAGTACCCCGGTCAATGAGAGGGGGGCAGCACTGAGTTAGTCTGCAACATCACTTCCTGGAGTAGCTCAAACTGAGCATGTTACGTCTCCGTCAGACGCCATCTTAACCCACGACTTTGGCTTCAAATGCCCTTTTGCCACTTCACATAGGAATGAGTGGTGTCATGGAATCGATGGCTTTGTCGATTCATATACAGTCATTGGTTTAACCACATCTACCCCTGGTAACCCTGGTCAGGTCTATCTGTAACATGTAAACAACATTTACAGTGTTGAAGGTAACCAATCCTCCCCCTGGTAACCCTGGTCAGGTCCATCTGTAACATGTAACAACATTTACAGTGTTGAAGGTTAACCAATCCTTCCCCTGGTAACCCTGGTCAGGTCCATCTGTAACATGTAACAACATTTACAGTGTTGAAGGTTAACCAATCCTCCCCCTGGTAACCCTGGTCAGGTCCATCTGTAACATGTAACAACATTTACAGTGTTGAAGGTCTCCCCCTGGTAACCCTGGTCAGGTCCATCTGTAACATGTAACAACATTTACAGTGTTGAAGGTAACCAATCCTTCCCCTGGTAACCCTGGTCAGGTCCATCTGTAACATGTAACAACATTTACAGTGTTGAAGGTTAACCAATCCTTCCCCTGGTAACCCTGGTCAGGTCCATCTGTAACATGTAACAACATTTACAGTGTTGAAGGTTAACCAATCCTTCCCCTGGTAACCCTGGTCAGGTCCATCTGCAACATGTAACAACATTTACAGTGTTGAAGGTAACAATCCTCCCCCTGGTAACCCTGGTCAGGTCCATCTGTAACATGTAACAACATTTACAGTGTTGAAGGTTAACCAATCCCCCCCTGGTAACCCTGGTCAGGTCCATCTGTAACATGTAACAACATTTACAGTGATGAAGGTCTCCCCCTGGTAACCCTGGTCAGGTCCATCTGTAACATGTAACAACATTTACAGTGTTGAAGGTTAACCAATCCTTCCCCTGGAAACCCTGGTCAGGTCCATCTGTAACATGTAACAACATTTACAGTGTTGAAGGTTAACCAATCCTTCCCCTGGTAACCCTGGTCAGGTCCATCTGTAACATGTAACAACATTTACAGTGTTGAAGTTTAACCAATCCTCCCCCTGGTAACCCTGGTCAGGTCCATCTGTAACATGTAACAACATTTACAGTGTTGAAGGTTAACCAATCCTCCCCCTGGTAACCCTGGTCAGGTCCATCTGTAACATGTGGCAACATTTACAGTGTTGAAGGTAACCAATCCTCCCCCTGGTAACCCTGGTCAGGTCCATCTGTAACATGTAACAACATTTACAGTGTTGAAGGTTAACCAATCCCCCCCTGGTAACCCTGGTCAGGTCCATCTGTAACATGTAACAACATTTACAGTGATGAAGGTCTCCCCCTGGTAACCCTGGTCAGGTCCATCTGTAACATGTAACAACATTTACAGTGTTGAAGGTTAACCAATCCTTCCCCTGGAAACCCTGGTCAGGTCCATCTGTAACATGTAACAACATTTACAGTGTTGAAGGTTAACCAATCCTTCCCCTGGTAACCCTGGTCAGGTCCATCTGTAACATGTAACAACATTTACAGTGTTGAAGGTTAACCAATCCTCCCCCTGGTAACCCTGGTCAGGTCCATCTGTAACATGTAACAACATTTACAGTGTTGAAGGTTAACCAATCCTCCCCCTGGTAACCCTGGTCAGGTCCATCTGCAACATGTAACAACATTTACAGTGTTGAAGGTTAACCAATCCTCCCCCTGGTAACCCTGGTCAGGTCCATCTGCAACATGTAACAACATTTACAGTGTTGAAGGTTAACCAATCCTTCCCCTGGTAACCCTGGTCAGGTCCATTTATAGTGTTGAAGATTAACCAATCCTTCCCCTGGTAACCCTGGTAACCCTGTTCAGGTGCTGGATGACAGGAAGCAGTGGTGGAAGGTTTGTAACTGTTCCGGGGCGTCTGGCTATGTGCCGAACAACATCCTGGAGGCCACCAAGGCTGTGGACATCACGGTGCGGGGGGAACCCATCTATAGCCATACGATACAGGTACGTCCCCGGGGGGGAACCCATCTATAGCCATACGATACAGGTACGTCCCCGGGGGGGAACCCATTTATAGCCATACGATACAGGTACGTCCCCTGGACGGCGTCTCTGAATAAGGGTCTCAGCATTTGTATGTTAATATTAGTCCTATTGACAGAGTAATTAAAGCATCACGTCAGCCAATACATCCTGTCCCTGTCATACATCTCATATTCGTCTGTCTGTCTGTCTGTCTGTCTGTCTGTCTGTCTGTCTGTCTGTCTGTCTGTCTGTCTGTCTGTCTGTCTGCTCCTCTTTGTCTTTCACATAAAGCTAATGATGCCAAAGAAGGAGTTTGAGTTGTTCAAGGTATGGTTGGTTGGACCAGAGTCATACTGTATTGACAGTATATATGGCTCTGGGTTAGAATGACTCTGTGTGCTGAGTGCTTCTAGTGCAGGGATGGGCAACTTTGATGGGGGCCACAAAAATCAGAATTTATCATGAGGGTATCCTTCTGCAGTCAGAGCCGGCCCCTAACCTTCTGCAATCAGAGACGGTCCCTAACCTTCTCCAGTCAGAGCCGGTCCCTAACCTTCTCCAGTCAGAGCCGGGCCCCTAAACTTCTCCTGTCAGAGCCGGCCCCTAACCTTCTGCTCTCAGAGCCGGCCCCTAACCATCTGCGGTCAGAGCCGGTCCCTAACCTTCTCCAGTCAGAGCCGGGCCCCTAAACTTCTGCTGTCAGAGCCGGCCCCTAACCTTCTGCTGTCAGAGCCGGCCCCTAAACATCTGCGGTCAGAGCCGGCCCCTAACCTTCTGCGGTCAGAGCCGGCCCCTAACCTTCTGCGGTCAGAGCCGGCCCCTAACCTTCTGCAGTCAGAGCCGGCCCTTAACATTCTGCAGTCAGAGCCGGGCCCCTAACTTTCTGCAGTCAGAGCCGGCCCCTAACCTTCTGCAGTCAGAGCCGGGCCCCTAACCTTCTGCAGTCAGAGCCGGCCCTTAACCTTCTCCAGTCAGAGCCGGCCCCTAACTTTCTGTAGTCAGAGCCGGGTCCCTAACCTTCTGCAGTCAGAGCCCGGCCCCTAACCTTCTCCAGTCAGAGCCGGCCCCTAACCTTCTCCAGTCAGAGCCGGTCCCTAACCTTCTGCAGTCAGAGCCGGTCCCTAACCTTCTGCAGTCAGAGCCCGGCCCCTAACCTTCTGCAGTCAGAGCCCGGCCCCTAACCTTCTGCAGTCAGAGCCCGGCCCCTAACCTTCTCCAGTCAGAGCCCGGCCCTTAACCTTCTGCAGTCAGAGCCGGCCCCTAACCTTCTGCAGTCAGAGCCCGGCCCCTAACCTTCTGCAGTCAGAGCCGGCCACTAACCTTCTGCGGTCAGAGCCGGCCCCTAACCTTCTGCAGTCAGAGCCGGCCCCTAACCTTCTCCAGTCAGAGCCCGGCCCCTAACCTTCTGCAGTCAGAGCCGGCCCCTAACATTCTCCAGTCAGAGCCGGCCCCTAACCTTCTCCAGTCAGAGCCCGGCCCCTAACCTTCTCCAGTCAGAGCCGGCCCCTAACCTTCTGCGGTCAGAGCCGGCCCCTAACCTTCAGTTTCCCCTCTAGCCTAGCTAGTGGAGGGATCTGGCTCCCTTCCATGTTAGACGTCTAGACTCCCCGCTGTAGTGTTTCAGTTTCCCCTCTAGCCTAGCTAGTGGAGGGATCTGGTTCCCTTGTGCTGCGGTTTCATCTGAACCATATTACACCGCCTTGTCAATGTGCTGTGGTTTCATCTGAACCGTATTACACCGCCTTGTCAATGTGCTGTGGTTTCATCTGAACCGTACTACACCGCCTTGTCAATGTGCTGTGGTTTCATCTGAACCACATTACACCGCCTTGTCAATGTGCTGTGGTTTCATCTGAACCACATTACACCGCCTTGTCGATGCGCTGTGCTTTCATCTGAACCACATTACACCACCTTGTCAATGTGCTGTGGTTTCATCTGAACCGTATTACACCGCCTTGTCAATGTGCTGTGGTTTCATCTGAACCGTATTACACCGCCTTGTCAATGTGCTGTGGTTTCATCTGAACCGTATTACACCGCCTTGTCGATGTGCTGTGGTTTCATCTGAACCGTATTACACCGCCTTGTCGATGTGCTGTGGTTTCATCTGAACCGTATTACACCGCCTTGTCGATGTGCTGTGGTTTCATCTGAACCGTATTACACCGCCTTGTCGATGTGCTGTGGTTTCGAGGTTTCTTGTCAGTTGTCTTTGCACCTGAGTGAGTTTGCGGTGCCTTGAGCAAAGTACAGTAAAACGCCTCACAACCGTGTTTTATTTCCATTTCCTCACGCAAGCAATTACTGGGAGAGTTAAACGAGGTAACTAAGCAACGTCTGCTTCATATGAATACAGTGGATGGATTCTGTTGGTGTTGATTGTAGACTAGATCTGTTATTTTATCATTGTTTTATTTGTTATTATTTTACCCCTTTTTCTCCACAATTTCGTGGAATCCAATTGGTAGTTACAGTCTTGTCTCATCGCTGCAACTCCCGTAGGGACGTGGCGAAGGTCGAGAGCCGTGCGTCCTCCGAAACACGACCCAACCAAGCCGCACTGCTTCTTGACACAATGCCCCACTTAACCCGGAAGCCAGCCGCACCAATGTGTTCGGAGGAAACACCCGTACCACCTGGCAACCGTGTCAGCGTGGACCGCGCCCCCGGCCCGCCCCCGCCCCGCCACAGGAGTCGCTAGTGCAGCGATGGGACAAGAACTTCCCTGCCGACCAAACCCTCCCCTTAACCCAGACGACGCTGGGACAATTGCGCGCAGCCTCATGGGTCTCCCGGTCGCGGCCGGCTGCGACAGAGCCTGGACTCGAACCCAGGATCTCTAGTGTCACAGCTAGCGTAGCGCTGCGACGCCTTAGACGACTACGCCTCTCGGGAGGCCCAGGCTACATCTGTTCTGACCTCACCACTACAGTCTCCTCGTCTCTTCTCCTCCTCAGAAACAGCGGACGGACTACGTCCCCAAACCCATGGCCACCCCCATGCCCCCCATCCCCACACCCCTCCCTCCTGCCCCGCCACGTCTCCCCACCCCTCCCCTGCCCCCACCGGCCGAACTCCCCCGTCCCACTCCCAGCGCGGTGAGCAGACAGAGCAGCAACACCTCCAGCGACGCCGGAAGCATCCCAGGCAGCGTCACCATGAGAGACCACCCAAACCAGAGACCACTGCCAGTCAACCGTAAGTCACACCTGTCTTCATGTAACTTTAGGAAAGGTTGTTGGGTGTCTTATGTACTGGAATGTCTCCTGGTATCTATGTACTGTAATGTCTCCTGGTGTCTATGTACTGTAATGTCTCCTGGTATCTATGTACTGTAATATCTCCTGGTGTCTATGTACTGTAATGTGTCTATGTACTGTAATGTATCCTGGTATCTATGTACTGTAATGTCTCCTGGTATCTATGTACTGTAATATCTCCTGGGTGTCTATGTACTGTAATGTCTCCTGGTGTCTATGTACTGTAATGTCTCCTGGTGTCTATGTACTGTAATGTCTCCTGGTATCTATGTACTGTAATGTCTCCTGGTGTCTATGTACTGTAATGTCTCCTGGTATCTATGTACTGTAATGTATCCTGGCGTCTATGTACTGTAATGTCTCCTGGCATCTATGTACTGTAATGTCTCCTGGCATCTATGTACTGTAATGTCTCCTGGTATCTATGTACTGTAATGTCTCCTGGTATCTATGTACTGTAATGTCTCCTGGTATCTATGTACTGTAATGTCTCCTGGTATCTATGTACTGTACTGTAATGTCTCCTGGTATCTATGTACTGTACTGTAATGTGTCCTGGTGTCTATGTACTGTAATGTGTCCTGGTATCTATGTACTGTAATGTGTCCTGGTATCTATGTACTGTAATGTCTCCTGGTGTCTATGTACTGTAATGTCTCCTGGTATCTATGTACTGTAATGTCTCCTGGTATCTATGTACTGTAATGTCTCCTGGTATCTATGTACTGTAATGTCTCCTGGTATCTATGTACTGTAATGTCTCCTGGTATCTATGTACTGTAATGTCTCCTGGTATCTATGTACTGTAATGTCTCCTGGTGTCTATGTACTGTAATGTCTCCTGGTGTCTATGTACTGTAATGTCTCCTGGTGTCTATGTACTGTAATGTCTCCTGGTGTCTATGTACTGTAATGTCTCCTGGTGTCTATGTACTGTAATGTCTCCTGGTATCTATGTACTGTAATGTCTCCTGGTATCTATGTACTGTAATGTCTCCTGGTATCTATGTACTGTAATGTCTCCTGGTGTCTTATGTACTGTAATGTATCCTGGTGTCTTATGTACTGTAATGTCTCCTGGTATCTATGTACTGTAATGTATCCTGGTGTCTTATGTACTGTAATGTCTCCTGGTATCTATGTACTGTAATGTCTCCTGGTGTCTATGTACTGTAATGTCTCCTGGTGTCTATGTACTGTAATGTCTCCTGGTGTCTATGTACTGTAATGTCTCCTGGTGTCTATGTACTGTAATGTCTCCTGGTATCTACAGTGCCTTGCGAAAGTATTCGGCCCCCTTGAACTTTTCGACCTTTTGCCACATTTCAGGCTTCAAACATAAATATATAAAACTGTCATTTTTTGTGAAGAATCAACAACAAGTGGGACACAATCATGAAGTGGAACGAAATTTATTGGAAATTTCAAACTTTTTAACAAATAAAAAACTGAAAAATTGGGCGTGCAAAATTATTCAGCCCCCTTAAGTTAATACTTTGTAGCGCCACCTTTTGTTGCGATTACAGCTGTAAGTCGCTTGGGGTATGTCTCTATCAGTTTTGCACATCGAGAGACTGAAATTTTTGCCCATTCCTCCTTGCAAAACAGCTCGAGCTCAGTGAGGTTGGATGAAGAGCGTTTGTGAACAGCAGTTTTCAGTTCTTTCCACAGATTCTCGATTGGATTCAGATCTGGACTTTGACTTGGCCATTCTAACACCTGGATGTGTTTATTTGTGAACCATTCCATTGTAGATTTTGCTTTATGTTTTGGATCATTGTCTTGTTGGAAGACAAATCTCCGTCCCAGTCTCAGGTCTTTTGTAGACTCCATCAGGTTTTCTTCCAGAATGGTCCTGTATTTGGCTCCATCCATCTTCCCATCAATATTAACCATCTTCCCTGCCCCTGCTGAAGAAAAGCAGGCCCAAACCATGATGCTGCCACCACCATGTTTGACAGTGGGGATGGGGTGTTCAGGGTGATGAGCTGTGTTGCTTTTACGCCAAACATAACGTTTTGCGTTGTTGCCAAAAAGTTAGATTTTGGTTTCATCTGACCAGAGCACCTTCTTCCACATGTTTGGTGTGTCTCCCAGGTGGCTAGTGGCAAACTTTAAACGACACTTTTTATGGATATCTTTAAGAAATGGCTTTCTTCTTGCCACTCTTCCATAAAGGCCAGATTTGTGCAGTATACGACTGATTGTTGTCCTATGGACAGAGTCTCCCACCTCAGCTGTAGATCTCTGCAGTTCATCCAGAGTGATCATGGGCCTCTTGGCTGCATCTCTGATCAGTCTTTTCCTTGTATGAGCTGAAAGTTTAGAGGGACGGCCGGGTCTTCGTAGATTTGCAGTGGTCTGATACTCCTTCCATTTCAATATTATCGCTTGCACAGTGCTCCTTGGGATGTTTAAAGCTTGGGAAATCTTTTTGTATCCAAATCCGGCTTTAAACTTCTCCACAACAGTATCTCGGACCTGCCTGGTGTGTTCCTTGTTCTTCATGATGCTCTCTGCGCTTTAAACGGACCTCTGAGACTATCACAGAGCAGGTGCATTTATACGGAGACTTGATTACACACAGGTGGATTCTATTTATCATCATTAGTCATTTAGGTCAACATTGGATCATTCAGAGATCCTCACTGAACTTCTGGAGAGAGTTTGCTGCACTGAAAGTAAAGGGGCTGAATAATTTTGCACGGCCAATTTGTCAGTTCTTTATTTATTAAAAAAGTTTGAAATATCCAATACATTTCGTTCCACTTCATAATTGTGTCCCACTTGTTGTTGATTCTTCACAAAAAAATACAGTTTTATATCTTTATGTTTGAAGCCTGAAATGTGGCAAAAGGTCGAAAAGTTCAAGGGGGCCAAATACTTTCGCAAGGCACTGTATGTACTGTAATGTCTCCTGGTGATCTGATGGCTGTTGTTGGGTGTCTGGTTTCCCTGACAGAAGGTTCTAGACTCTTATGATGTCATACTGTGTCTCAGGGCAAGGTGTCTGTCTGTACTATAATGTTTACTTCCTGGTGGCTGATGGTGGGCAGGGTTAATATCAGGAGTCTGGATTAGGGTCAGGGTTCAGGGTTAATATCAGGAGTCTGGATTAGGGTTAGGGTCAGGGTTCAGGGTTAATATCAGGAGTCTGGATTAGGGTTAGGGTCAGGGTTCAGGGTTAATATCAGGAGTCTGGATTAGGGTTAGGGTCAGGGTTCAGGGTTAATATCAGGAGTCTGGATTAGGGTTAGGGTCAGGGTTCAGGGTTAATATCAGGAGTCTGGATTAGGGTTAGGGTTCAGGGTTAATATCAGGAGTCTGGATTAGGGTTAGGGTCAGGGTTCAGGGTTAATATCAGGAGTCTGGATTAGGGTTAGGGTCAGGGTTCAGGGTTAATATCAGGAGTCTGGATTAGGGTTAGGGTCAGGGTTCAGGGTTAATATCAGGAGTCTGGATTAGGGTTAGGGTCAGGGTTCAGGGTTGGGGTAATGTTGGATTAGGGTCAGGGTTCAGGGTTGGGGTTAGGTGGTATGGGTAATGTTGGATTAGGGTTAGGGTTGGGTTCAGGGTTAGGTGGTATGGGTAATGTTGGATTAGGGTCAGGGTTCAGGGTTGGGGTTAGGTGGTATGGGTAATGTTGGATTAGGGTTCAGGGTTAGGTGGTATGGGTAATGTTGGATTAGGGTCAGGGTTCAGGGTTGGGGTTAGGTGGTATGGGGTAATGTTGAATTAGGTTCAGGGTTCAGGGTTAGGTGGTATGGGGTAATGTTGTGTCTGTGTTATGTTGCTTCCTGTAGGGAGGAAGTCCAACATGGAGGAGGTTCAGGATGAGTTGATGCACCGTCTCACGTTGGGTCGAAGCGCCAACAAGAAGTTTGCTGTTCCTCCTCGCAGCGCCTCCCTCCCGTCCGTCAACATCACATACGACTCCTCCGCTGACGAGGTCAAGGCCTGGCTGCAGCTGAAGGGATTCAGCTCTGTGTATGTAGTTTAATATACCGTAAATTCCGGACTATAAGCCGCAACTTTTTTCCCAGGTTTTGAACCTCGCGGTTTAAACAATGACGCGGCTAATATATGGATTTTTCCCGCTTTCAATTTTTTTTCTCTCCAAAAAAACACATTCTGTGACGTGCTCAGTTTTTTGGCGGCATGAAGCTTTCATTAGACCAATGAAATTGCCAAACAACTTTGTTTACTGTTTAGATGAAATATACACCACCGTTCAAAAGTTTGGGGCTCACTTAGAAATGTCCTTGTTTTTCTGTCACGGTTGTCGTTAGGAGAAGCGGACCAAAGTGCAGCGTGTGTGTCGTTCCGCAATTTTATTTTCACTGTGGAAACTATGCAATACATATAAATAAACTGAATGACAAAAAAAACAACAAACTGTGACGCAGAGTTAACATAAAAGTACTCAAAAACAAATCTCCCACAAACCCAGGTGGGAAAAAACACCTACTTAAGTATGATCTCCAATTAGAGACAACGAGGACCAGCTGCCTCTAATTGGAGATCATCCCCAAACAAAACCCCAACATAGACATACAAAACTAGAACATGACAACATAGAAAAACTAAACTAGAAACTCCCCTGTCACGCCCTGACCTACTCCACCATAGAAAATAACAGCTTTCTATGGTCAGAACGTGACATTTCCATAAAAACAGACATGAAATTAGTTTCAAAATGAATAAGAAACATAGTCAAGACTTTGACAAGGTTATAAATAATGATGTTTTTTTTAATTAAAATAATAATTGTGTCCTTCAAACTTTGCTTTCGTCAAAGAATCCTCCATTTGCAGCAATTACAGCCTTGCAGACCTTTGGTATTCTAGTTGTCAATTTCTTGAGGTAATCTGAAGAGATTTCACCCCAATGCTTCCTGAAGCACCTCCCACAAGCTGGATTGGCTTGATGAGCACTTCTTACGTACCATACGGTCAAGCTGCTCCCACAACAGCTCAATAGGGTTGATATCCGGCGACTGTGCTGGCCACTCCATTATAGACAGAATACCAGCTGACTGCTTCTTCCCTAAATAGTTCTTGCTGTTATGCTCGTCTGAAGGAATGGACCAAGGTGCAGTGTGGTAGGCGAACATTTTTCCTTTATTTAAAAATGAACACCGTCAAAACAACAAAAATACAAGAACGAACGTAAAGTTCTGCAGGCTACACAGTAACTAACAAAAACAAGATCCCACAAAAAACCCAGTGGGAAAAGGCTGCCTAAATATGATCCCCAATCAGAGACAACGAAAGACAGCTGCCTCTGATTGGGAACCATATCAGGCCAACATAGAAATACAAAACATAGATTTGCCCACCCAAGTCACACCCAGACCTAACAAAATAGAGAATAAAAAAAAAGCTCTCTAAGGTCAGGGCGTAGTTGCATAGTTTGGACCTGTGCTGTGGGTCATTGTCCTGTTGTAGGAGGAAATTGGCTCCAATTAAGGACCGTCCACAGGGCACGGCATGGCGTTGCAAAATGGAGTGATGGCCTTCTTCAAGATCCCTTTGACCCTGTACACATCTCCCCCTTTTGCCACCACCAAAGCACCCCCAGACCATCCCATTGCCTCCACCATGCTTCACAGATGGCGTCAAACACTCCTCCAGCATCTTTTCATTTTTTCTGCGTCTCACGAATGTTCTTCTTTGTGATCTGAACACCTCAAACTTAGATTTGTTTGTCCACAACACTTTTTTCCAATCTTCCTCTGTCCAGGGTCTGTGTTCTTTTGCCCATCTTAATCTTTTCTTTTTATTGGCCAGTCTGAGATATGGCTTTTTCTTTGCAACTCTGCCTAGAAGGCCAGCATCCCGGAGTTGCCTCTTCACTGTTGACGCTGAGACTGGTGTTTTGTGGGTACTATTTATTCAAGCTGCCAGTTGAGGACTTGTGAGGTGTCTGTTTCTCAAACTAGACACTCTAGTGTTCTTGTGCTCTTGCTCAGTTGTGCTCCGGGGCCTCCCACTCCTCTTTCTATTCTGGTTAGAGCCAGTTTGCGCTGTTCTGTGAAGGGAGTAGTACACAGCGTTGTACGAGATCTTCAGTTTCTTGGCATTTCTTGCATGGAATAACCTTCATTTCTCAGACCAAGAATAGACTGACGAGTTTCAGAAGAAAGTTATTTATTTCTGGCCGTTTTTGAGCCTGTAATCGAACCCACAAATGCTGATGCTCCAGATACTCAACTAGCCTAAAGAAGGTCAGTTTTAGTGCTTCTTTAATCAGAACAACAGTTTTCAGCTGTGCTAACATAATTGCAAAACGTGGATTAGTGTGCTAACATAATCCAAACGTGAATTAACTAACACAACGTGCCATTGGAACACAGGAGTGATGGTTGCTGATAATGGGCCTCTGTACGCCTATGTAGATATTCCATAAAAAATCAGCCGTTTCCAGCTACAATAGTCATTTACAACATTAACAATGTCTACACTGTATTTCTGATCATTTTGATGTTATTTTAATAGACCAAAATGTAGCTTTTCTTTCAAAAACAAGGACATTTCTAAGTGACCACAAACTTTTGAACGGTTGTGTAGATGTATATATAATATCATCTGTATATCTATATGAGAATACATCCTATAGTATAGTACTGATATCTCCTCTCCTGACGAGGTCAAGGCCTGGCTACAGCTCGTTGTAAGTCACACTGGACATATTAGAAGTAGTAGTTCTATCTGACTATGTGGCGTTGACTGCTGGTGTCCCCCAAGGTTCTATTCTAGGATCTATACTTTTCTTTACTATTTAAATGAATGGGCTCAATTCTGGTGTGGCTGATGTCTATTTCTACGGTGGTGATGACGACGCCGTACTGCTGTGCTACTACCCGTCTCTACAGTACCATTACCAGTCTGGGAGTATTAACCGGAGCCCAGCTGTTCTCTCTGAATAAAGAGGAGCTGAAGACCGTGTGTCCAGACGACGGGGCCAGGGTCTTCAGTCAGGTGACCGTCCAGAAGGCCGCTCTGGAGGTGGGTAGTGCTTCTCCCCTTACTAAACCTGATAACACTGAGCCTGGCTAACCCTGCAAGCTAGCTGATTAACGCTGTTAGACCAGGGATAAGGATACAGTAGCTAGCTGATTAACGCTGTTAGACCAGGGATAAGGATACAGTAGCTAGCTGATTAACGCTGTTAGACCAGGGATAAGGATACAGTAGCTAGCTGATTAACGCTGTTAGACCAGGGATAAGGATACAGTAGCTAGCTGATTAACACTGTTAGACCAGGGATAATGATACAGTAGCTAGCTGATTAACGCTGTTAGACCAGGGGTAAGGATACAGTAGCTAGCTGATTAACGCTGTTAGACCAGGGATAAGGATACAGTAACTAGCTGATTAACGCTGTTAGACCAGGGATAAGGATACAGCAGCTAGCCGATTTAACGCTGTTAGACCAGGGATAAGGATACAGTAGCTAGCCGATTAACGCTGTTAGACCAGGGATAAGGATACAGTAGTTAGCTGCCTCAAGGCAGAGTGCAGGGTTAAACCTGAACGGAAGGCAGCCAGTCACTAAAGTGTTCAGCTATCCAAAGTCTAGACTGTGTTGAAAAGTCCACTAAATGTTAAATGTTAAATGCTAAATGTTTGTACCCAGTGTTGCATTGTGGCTAGTGTAGTTCAGAGGATTCTACTGGCTGGGTGTCTGCATTCATTAATCTCTTCTTCTGAGTGTGTTTGATGTAATCACTGAACCCTGAATCACTTCTTCTGAGTGTGTTTGATGTAATCACTGAACCTGTAAACACCTGTATGTACCTGCAAACACCTTTATATAACTGCAAACACCTGTATGTACCTGTAAACACCTGTATGTACCTGTAAACACCTGTATGTACCTGCAAACACCTGTATGTACCTGCAAACACCTGTATGTACCTGTAAACACCTGTATGTACCTGTAAACACCTGTATGTACCTGTAAACACCTGTATGTACATTGCTTTTTCCAGATTTTGTTGCGTTACAGCCTTATTCTAAAATGGATTCAATGTTTTTCCTCGTCAATCTACACACAATAACCCTTAATGACAAAGCGAAAACTGTTTTTTAGAAATTTTAGCAAATGTATTAAAAATGTTTACCTTATTTACATAAGTATTCAGACGCTTTGCTATGAGACTCTAAGTTGAGCTCAGGTGCATCCTGTTTCCATTGATCATCCTTGAGATGTTTCTACAACCTGATTGGAGTCCACCTGTGGTAAATTCAATTGACTGGACATGATTTGGAAATGCACACACCTGTCTATATAAGGTCCCACAGTTGACAGCGCATGTCAGAGCAAAAACCAAGCCATGAGGTCGAAGGAATTGTCCGTTGAGCTCCGAGACAGGATTGTGTCGAGGCACAGATTTGGGAAGGGTAACAAAACATTTCTGCAGTATTGAAGGTCACCAAGAACACAGTGGCCTCCATCAGTCTTAAATGGAAGAAGTTTGGAACCACCAAGACTCTTCCTAGAGCTGGCCGCCCGGCCAAACTGAGCAATCGGGGGAGAAGGGCCTTGGTCAGGGAGGTGACCAAGAACCCGATGGTCACTCTGACAGAGCTCCAGAGTTCCTCTGGGGAGATGGGAGAACCTTCCAGAAGGACAACCATCTCTGCAGCACTCCACCAATCAGGCCTTTGTGGTAGAGTGGCCAGACGGAAGCCACTCCTCAGTAAAAGGCACATGACAGCCCGCTTGGAGTTTGCCGAAAGGCACCTAAAGGATTCTCAGACCATGAGAGACAAGATTCTCTGGTCTGATGAAACCAAGATAGAACTCTTTGGCCTGAATGCCAAGCGTCACGTCTGGAGGAAACCTGGCAGCATCCCTACTGTGAATCATGGTGGTGGCAGCATCATGCTGTGGGGGTGTTTTTCAGCGGCAGGGACTGGGAGACTAGTCAGGCTTGAGGAAAAGATGAACGGAGTAAAGTGCAGAGATCCTTGATGAAAACGCTTAGGACTTCAGACAGGGGTGAAGGTTCACCTTCCAGCAGGACACGACCCTAAGCACACAGCCAAGACAATGAAGGAGTGGCTTCGGGACTAGTCTCTGAATGTCCTTGAATGGCCCAGACAGCCCGGACTTGAACCCAATCGAACATCTCTGGAGAGACCTGAAATTAGCTGAGCAGCAACGCTCCCCATCCAACCTGACAGAGCTTGAGAAGATCTGCAGAGAAGAATGGGAGAAACTCCCCAAATACAGGTGTGCCCAAGCTTGTAGCGTGATACCCAAGAAGACTCAAGGCTGTAATCACTGACAAAGGTGCTTCAACAAAGTACTGAGTAAAGGGTCTGAATACTTATGGAAATGTGATATTTCAGTTTTTTTTTGACATTTGCAAAAAAAAATTTAAAAAACTGTTTTTGCTCATTATGGGGTATTGTGATGTCATTATGGGGTACTGTGATGTCATTATGGGGTACTGTGATGTCATTATGGGGTATTGTGATGTCATTATGGGGTATTGTGATGTCATTATGGGGTATTGTGATGTCATTATGGGGCATTGTGATGTCATTATGGGGCATTGTGTGTAGATTGATGAGTAGAAAACATCTTTAATCCATTTTAGAATAAGGCTGTAACGTAACAAAATGTGGAAAAAGTCAAGGGGTTTGAAAACTTTCAGAATGCACTGTTTACAGGTACATACAGGTGTTTGCAGGTACATACAGGTGTTTGCAGGTACATACAGGTGTTTGCAGTTATATAAAGGTGTTTGCAGGTACATACAGGTGTTTGCAGGTACATACAGGTGTTTGCAGGTACATACAGGTGTTTACAGGAGTTTGCAGATGCATAAAGGTCTTTGCAGGTACATACAGGTATTTGCAGGTACATACAGGTGTTTACAGGTTCATACAGGTATTTGCAGTTACATAAAGGTCTTTGCAGGTACATACAGGTATTTGCAGTTACATAAAGGTCTTTGCAGGTACATACAGGTATTTGCAGTTACATAAAGGTCTTTGCAGTTACATAAAGGTCTTTACAGGTACATACAGGTGTTTACAGGTACATACAGGTGTTTACAGGTTCATACAGGTCTTTGCAGGTTCATACAGGTATTTGCAGTTACATAAAGGTCTTTGCAGGTACATACAGGTGTTTGCAGGTACATACAGGTGTTTGCAGGTACATACAGGTGTTTGCAGGTACATACAGGTCTTTGCAGGTTCATACAGGTATTTGCAGTTACATACAGGTCTTTGCAGGTTCATACAGGTGTTTACAGGGGTACTTGCAGTCTACATGCTCTTTAAAGCTCTGGCAAGGTGTGGTTTCTGTCTGGTCTCTGTCCTCCTGCAGGTCTTCTTCTGACCACTGCAGTCTTCAGACTCTAAACTCTCACTCAGGTATTGTTCCACTAGATGGGTTGTTCTAGGCTCTACTCTGTTGGCCAGCGTTCATGTAGTCACGGCTCTCTTCTGTTCAGGACTTCTGCACACCTGTCTCACTAGGCTAACACACCTGTCCCACCAGGCTAACACACCTGTCTCACCAGGCTAACACACCTGTCTCACCAGGCTAACACACCTGTCTCACTAGGCTAACACACCTGTCCCACCAGGCTAACACACCTGTCTCACTAGGCTAACACACCTGTCTCACCAGGCTAACACACCTGTCTCACTAGGCTAACACACCTGTCTCACCAGGCTAGCACACCTGTCTCACCAGGCTAGCACACCTGTCTCACCAGGCTAGCACACCTGTCTCACCAGGCTAACACACCTGTCTCACTAGGCTAACACACCTGTCTCACTAGGCTAACACACCTGTCCCACCAGGCTAACACACCTGTCTCACCAGGCTAACACACCTGTCTCACTAGGCTAACACACCTGTCTCACCAGGCTAACACACCTGTCTCACCAGGCTAACACACCTGTCTCACTAGGCTAACACACCTGTCTCACTAGGCTAACACACCTGTCTCACCAGGCTAACACACCTGTCTCACCAGGCTAACACACCTGTCTCACCAGGCTAACACACCTGTCTCACCAGGCTAACACACCTGTCTCACTAGGCTAACACACCTGTCTCACCAGGCTAACACACCTGTCTCACTAGGCTAACACACCTGTCTCACTAGGCTAACACACCTCACCTGTCTGTGGACTTCTCCACACCTGTCTCACCAGGCTAAAACACCTGTCTCACTAGGCTAAAACACCTGTCTCACCAGGCTAACACACCTGTCTCACTAGGCTAACACACCTGTTTCACCAGGCTAAAACACCTCACTGGTCTGTGTCCTAAATCCAATCCACCACTTAGACAATCCAGTGTGCAGGTCAAGATAACATAGAGTATGTCTTGTATCCACTGCTCACATTGAAAAACAGTCTAAGTTTGGATCAACATTTTCTCATACTTAAATAAGTATGACAACAGGCCGTTTTTCTAAATGTTGTGAAGCTGGCCAACAGATGGACGCTAAAAAACCTAGATGTCTATCTTTTAGAATTCCCCTTCCTAGATAACCACCATGGCTTTAAGAACCCACCGCCTGGTCTCCTCCCTAGATAACCACCATGGCTTTAAGACCCCCACCGCCTGGTCTCCTCCCTAGATAACCACCATGGCTTTAAGACCCCCACCGCCTGGTCTCCTCCCTAGATAACCACCATGGCTTTAAGACCCCACCGCCTGGTCTCCTTCCTAGATAACCACCATGGCTTTAAGACCCCACCGCCTGGTCTCCTCCCTAGATAACCACCATGGCTTTAAGACCCCCACCGCCTGGTCTCCTTCCTAGATAACCACCATGGCTTTAAGACCCCACCGCCTGGTCTCCTTCCTAGATAACCACCATGGCTTTAAGACCCCCACCGCCTGGTCTCCTTCCTAGATAACCACCATGGCTTTAAGACCCCCACCGCCTGGTCTCCTTCCTAGATAACCACCATGGCTTTAAGACCCCACCGCCTGGTCTCCTTCCTAGATAACCACCATGGCTTTAAGACCCCACCGCCTGGTCTCCTCCCTAGATAACCACCATGGCTTTAAGACCCCACCGCCTGGTCTCCTCCCTAGATAACCACCATGGCTTTAAGACCCCACCGCCTGGTCTCCTTCCTAGATAACCACCATGGCTTTAAGACCCCCACCGCCTGGTCTCCTTCCTAGATAACCACCATGGCTTTAAGACCCCCACCGCCTGGTCTCCTCCCTAGATAACCACCATGGCTTTAAGACCCCACCGCCTGGTCTCCTCCCTAGATAACCACCATGGCTTTAAGACCCCCACCGCCTGGTCTCCTCCCTAGATAACCACCATGGCTTTAAGACCCCCACCGCCTGGTCTCCTTCCTAGATAACCACCATGGCTTTAAGACCCCCACCGCCTGGTCTCCTTCCTAGATAACCACCATGGCTTTAAGACCCCACCGCCTGGTCTCCTCCCTAGATAACCACCATGGCTTTAAGACCCCACCGCCTGGTCTCCTCCCTAGATAACCACCATGGCTTTAAGACCCCCACCGCCTGGTCTCCTCCCTAGATAACCACCATGGCTTTAAGACCCCCACCGCCTGGTCTCCTCCCTAGATAACCACCATGGCTTTAAGACCCCACCGCCTGGTCTCCTTCCTAGATAACCACCATGGCTTTAAGACCCCCACCGCCTGGTCTCCTCCCTAGATAACCACCATGGCTTTAAGACCCCCACCGCCTGGTCTCCTTCCTAGATAACCACCATGGCTTTAAGACCCCACCGCCTGGTCTCCTTCCTAGATAACCACCATGGCTTTAAGACCCCACCGCCTGGTCTCCTCCCTAGATAACCACCATGGCTTTAAGACCCCACCGCCTGGTCTCCTTCCTAGATAACCACCATGGCTTTAAGACCCCCACCGCCTGGTCTCCTTCCTAGATAACCACCATGGCTTTAAGACCCCCACCGCCTGGTCTCCTCCCTAGATAACCACCATGGCTTTAAGACCCCACCGCCTGGTCTCCTTCCTAGATAACCACCATGGCTTTAAGACCCCCACCGCCTGGTCTCCTCCCTAGATAACCACCATGGCTTTAAGACCCCACCGCCTGGTCTCCTTCCTAGATAACCACCATGGCTTTAAGACCCCCACCGCCTGGTCTCCTCCCTAGATAACCACCATGGCTTTAAGACCCCCACCGCCTGGTCTCCTCCCTAGATAACCACCATGGCTTTAAGACCCCCACCGCCTGGTCTCCTCCCTAGATAACCACCATGGCTTTAAGACCCCACCGCCTGGTCTCCTCCCTAGATAACCACCATGGCTTTAAGACCCCCACCGCCTGGTCTCCTCCCTAGATAACCACCATGGCTTTAAGACCCCCACCGCCTGGTCTCCTCCTGTCTGTAAACGTTGCCATCCCTCACCTCTCACCATGTATCTCAGCCTGCACTGCCATGGAAAATCATATCATATCACAATGAGACTGAACCGCTCCTCTCTAACAGTTAACATCATTCTCCATGACCACACAACTACTAGACTGAACCGCTCCCCTCTAACAGTAAACATCATTCTCCATGACCATACAACTACTAGACTGAACCGCTCCCCTCTAACAGTAAACATCATTCTCCATGACCACACAACTACTAGACTGAACCGTTCCCCTCTAACAGTAAACATCATTCTCCATGACCACACAACTACTAGACTGAACCGTTCCCAAGGCCAAGGGGGAACTTTAACCCTGAACCGGAATATCAACTTCCAGAACAACAGTATATTTCAGGTCTGTTACTACTAATAGAACTACAGGTCAGTTTATAACAGGTTGAGTGTAATGTATAATACTACTAATGGAACTACAGGTCAGTTTAGAACAGGTTGAGTGTAATGTATAATACTACTAATGGAACTACAGGTCAGTTTATAACAGGTTGAGTGTAATGTATAATACTACTAAGGGAACTACAGGTCAGTTTATAACAGGTTGAGTGTAATACTACTAATGGAACTACAGGTCAGTTTAGAACAGGTTGAGTGTAATACTACTAATGGAACTACAGGTCAGTTTATAACAGGTTGAGTGTAATGTATAATACTACTAAGGGAACTACAGGTCAGTTTATAACAGGTTGAGTGTAATACTACTAATAGAACTACAGGTCAGTTTAGAACAGGTTGAGTGTAATACTACTAATAGAACTACAGGTCAGTTTATAACAGGTTGAGTGTAATGTATAATACTACTAATGGAACTACAGGTCAGTTTATAACAGGTTGAGTGTAATATATAATACTACTAAGGGAACTACAGGTCAGTTTATAACAGGTTGAGTGTAATACTACTAATGGAACTACAGGTCAGTTTAGAACAGGTTGAGTGTAATACTACTAATGGAACTACAGGTCAGTTTATAACAGGTTGAGTGTAATGTATAATACTACTAAGGGAACTACAGGTCAGTTTATAACAGGTTGAGTGTAATACTACTAATAGAACTACAGGTCAGTTTAGAACAGGTTGAGTGTAATACTACTAATGGAACTACAGGTCAGTTTATAACAGGTTGAGTGTAATGTATAATACTACTAAGGGAACTACAGGTCAGTTTATAACAGGTTGAGTGTAATGTATAATACTACTAATGGAACTACAGGTCAGTTTAGAACAGGTTGAGTGTAATACTACTAATAGAACTACAGGTCAGTTTATAACAGGTTGAGTGTAATGTATAATACATGGAACTACAGGTCAGTGTATAACAGGTTGAGTGTAATACTACTAATGGAACTACAGGTCAGTTTATAACAGGTTGAGTGTAATGTTTAATACTACTAAGGGAACTACAGGTCAGTTTAGAACAGGTTGAGTGTAATGTATAATACTACTAATGGAACTACAGGTCAGTTTATAACAGGTTGAGTGTAATGTAAAATACTACTAATGGAACTACAGGTCAGTTTATAACAGGTTGAGTGTAATGTAAAATACTACTAATGGAACTACAGGTCAGTTTATAACAGGTTGAGTGTAATGTATAATACTACTAATGGAACTACAGGTCAGTTTAGAACAGGTTGAGTGTAATACTACTAATAGAACTACAGGTCAGTTTATAACAGGTTGAGTGTAATGTATAATACATGGAACTACAGGTCAGTGTATAACAGGTTGAGTGTAATACTACTAATGGAACTACAGGTCAGTTTATAACAGGTTGAGTGTAATGTTTAATACTACTAAGGGAACTACAGGTCAGTTTAGAACAGGTTGAGTGTAATGTATAATACTACTAATGGAACTACAGGTCAGTTTATAACAGGTTGAGTGTAATGTTTAATACTACTAATGGAACTACAGGTCAGTTTATAACAGGTTGGGTGTAATACTACTAATAGAACTACAGGTCAGTTTATAACAGGTTGAGTGTAATACTACTAAGGGAACTACAGGTCAGTTTATAACAGGTTGAGTGTAATATTACTAATGGAACTACAGGTCAGTTTATAACAGGTTGAGTGTAATGTATAATACTACTAATGGAACTACAGGTCAGTTTATAACAGGTTGAGTGTAATGTATAATACTACTAAGGGAACTACAGGTCAGTTTATAACAGGTTGAGTGTAATACTACTAATGGAACTACAGGTCAGTTTATAACAGGTTGAGTGTAATGTATAATACTACTAATGGAACTACAGGTCAGTTTATAACAGGTTGAGTGTAATGTATAATACTACTAAGGGAACTACAGGTCAGTTTATAACAGGTTGAGTGTAATACTACTAATAGAACTACAGGTCAGTTTAGAACAGGTTGAGTGTAATACTACTAATAGAACTACAGGTCAGTTTATAACAGGTTGAGTGTAATGTATAATACTACTAATGGAACTACAGGTCAGTTTATAACAGGTTGAGTGTAATATATAATACTACTAAGGGAACTACAGGTCAGTTTATAACAGGTTGAGTGTAATACTACTAATGGAACTACAGGTCAGTTTAGAACAGGTTGAGTGTAATACTACTAATGGAACTACAGGTCAGTTTATAACAGGTTGAGTGTAATGTATAATACTACTAAGGGAACTACAGGTCAGTTTATAACAGGTTGAGTGTAATACTACTAATAGAACTACAGGTCAGTTTAGAACAGGTTGAGTGTAATACTACTAATGGAACTACAGGTCAGTTTATAACAGGTTGAGTGTAATGTATAATACTACTAAGGGAACTACAGGTCAGTTTATAACAGGTTGAGTGTAATGTATAATACTACTAATGGAACTACAGGTCAGTTTAGAACAGGTTGAGTGTAATGCTACTAATAGAACTACAGGTCAGTTTATAACAGGTTGAGTGTAATGTATAATACATGGAACTACAGGTCAGTGTATAACAGGTTGAGTGTAATACTACTAATGGAACTACAGGTCAGTTTATAACAGGTTGAGTGTAATGTTTAATACTACTAAGGGAACTACAGGTCAGTTTAGAACAGGTTGAGTGTAATACTACTAATGGAACTACAGGTCAGTTTATAACAGGTTGAGTGTAATGTATAATACTACTAATGGAACTACAGGTCAGTTTAGAACAGGTTGAGTGTAATACTACTAATAGAACTACAGGTCAGTTTATAACAGGTTGAGTGTAATGTAAAATACTACTAATGGAACTACAGGTCAGTTTAGAACAGGTTGAGTGTAATGTATAATACTACTAATGGAACTACAGGTCAGTTTAGAACAGGTTGAGTGTAATACTACTAATAGAACTACAGGTCAGTTTATAACAGGTTGAGTGTAATGTATAATACATGGAACTACAGGTCAGTGTATAACAGGTTGAGTGTAATACTACTAATGGAACTACAGGTCAGTTTATAACAGGTTGAGTGTAATGTTTAATACTACTAAGGGAACTACAGGTCAGTTTAGAACAGGTTGAGTGTAATGTATAATACTACTAATGGAACTACAGGTCAGTTTATAACAGGTTGAGTGTAATGTTTAATACTACTAATGGAACTACAGGTCAGTTTATAACAGGTTGGGTGTAATACTACTAATAGAACTACAGGTCAGTTTATAACAGGTTGAGTGTAATACTACTAAGGGAACTACAGGTCAGTTTATAACAGGTTGAGTGTAATACTACTAATGGAACTACAGGTCAGTTTATAACAGGTTGAGTGTAATGTATAATACTACTAATGGAACTACAGGTCAGTTTATAACAGGTTGGGTGTAATGTATAATACTACTAATGGAACTACAGGTCAGTTTAGAACAGGTTGAGTGTAATACTACTAATGGAACTACAGGTCAGTTTATAACAGGTTGGGTGTAATGTATAATACTACTAAGGGAACTACAGGTCAGTTTATAACAGGTTGAGTGTAATACTACTAATAGAACTACAGGTCAGTTTATAACACGTTGAGTGTAATGTATAATACTACTAAGGGAACTACAGGTCAGTTTATAACAGGTTGAGTGTAATGTATAATACTACTAATGGAACTACAGGTCAGTTTATAACAGGTTGAGTGTTATACTACTAATATAACTACAGGTCAGTTTAGAATAGGTTGGGTGTAATGTTTAATACTACTAATGGAACTACAGGTCAGTTTCGAACAGGTTGAGTGTAATGTATAATACTACTAATGGAACTACAGGTCAGTTTATAACAGGTTGAGTGTAATGTATAATACTACTAATGGAACTACAGGTCAGTTTATAACAGGTTGAGTGTAATACTACTAATGGAACTACAGGTCAGTTTATAACAGGTTGAGTGTAATGTATAATACTACTAATGGAACTACAGGTCAGTTTAGAACAGGTTGAGTGTAATACTACTAATGGAACTACAGGTCAGTTTATAACAGGTTGAGTGTAATGTATAATACTACTAATGGAACTACAGGTCAGTTTATAACAGGTTGAGTGAATCTGCCTAAAGGAAATGTAGGTATTTGTGGATCATCTCTGAAAACAACAGGTTTATTCCATCGCTGGTCCTGAGAACGATGTTGTCCGGCTGGTTCTCAGTGTAAAGGTCAGTAGGTCATCTGGACGACAGTTCGCTCAGACCAGAGCTAGCAAAAGGCCCTACTGTCTGACCGGTCGCAGGATTCTCCCACCAAACTGTCATCTACATTATTTTACTAACAGTTTCTCTGTAGCTGCTGAGCTTCTCCCCCCCGACGCTCAGTTCTCTAGTGGATTCATAGAGTTATAAACACTAGGATGGTTTCTACAGGGACCTCACTAGTGTTTTCAGCTCTGTGATTCAGCCCTACTGCGAGTAGTATTGTTTAGTTCCGTAGTGTTCCTCTTGTGGAAGACATCTCTACTGGCTCTAACCTCCTTTCTCTGATTTCTCTTTCTCTCTCTATCTCCCCCTCTATCTCTCTCTTTCTCTCTATATATCCCCCTCTATCTCTCTATCTCCCCCTCTATATATACCTTTCATTCCCTCCCTCCCCCCCACCCTCTCTCCCTCCCCCCTCTCCCCCTCCCTCCCCCTCTCCCCTTCCCTCCCTCCGTCCCCCTCTCTATCTCTCCCTCCCCCCTCCATCTCTCCCTCCCTCCCTCCCCCTCTCCCTCCCTACCTCTCCCCCTTCCTCCCTCCCTCCTTCCCCCTCCCTCCTTCACTCCCTTCCTCCGTCCCCCTCTCTCTCTCTCCCTCCCTCCCTCTCTCCCTCCCTCCCTCTCTCCCTCCCTCTCTCCCTCCCTCCTCCCTCTCTCCCTCCCTCCCTATCTCCCTCCCTCTCTCCCCCTCCCTCCCTCCCTCCCTCCCTCCCTCCCCCTCTCTATCTCTCCCTCCAGAGGAGTTCAGGGTCAGAGCTGCAGGAGATCATGCGGCGGCGTCAGGAGAAGCTGTTGGTCGCGGCCTGTGACTCAGGAGTGGAGTCATTGGACGAGTGCAGCAGCCACTGACCCCCCCCCCCAGGCCTCGCCCACCTCCCTCGTGACCACGCCCCTTTACGTTGTCACGGTTTCTGTTTCCAGGACGCCACGGAGCGCGCCCAGTTCGCTGAGATCCTGAGACGACGACAGGAGCTTCTGGAGCAGTCCCCTTAGAAGGGAAGCAACACTAGACAGACAGAGACTGGAACATCTGGAGCAGTCCCCTTTAGAAGGGAAGCAACACTAGACAGACAAGAGACTGGAACATCTGGAGCAGTCCCCTTAGAAGGGAAGCAACACTAGACAGACAGAGACTGGAACATCTGGAGCAGTCCCCTTTAGAAGGGAAGCAACACTAGACAGACAGAGACTGGAACATCTGGAGCAGTCCCCTTTAGAAGGGAAGCAACACTAGACAGACAAGAGACTGGAACATCTGGAGCAGTCCCCTTAGAAGGGAAGCAACACTAGACAGACAAGAGACTGGTACATCTGGAGCAGTCCCCTTTAGAAGGGAAGCAACACTAGACAGACAGAGGACTGGAGCGTTCGACATGGACTACAGCACGCCAGCGTTAGCATCCCAACCCGGGATGCCTGATGGGAATACCTGTGGATTTATACACTTCAACAAACTATTATTGTCTTTGATTTAAAAAATGTGTCCGTTATTTCATGCACAGGATGATTGGGGGGGGGGGGAGTAGCAGGAGAAAATAGTTTCAACCTACACCTCATTGGGACCAGAGTTATTCTAGATACAGGTGTCATTGTTGTCTTTTTGGGGGGAGGAGGGGTGTGTCTGTGAAGGATAAACACAGAATCGATCAGGTGTGGTCTTGACGTAATCGAACCGATCAAATTAACCACCTTTTCTGTGACTAGATTCTGATCTCTAGACTATTTCAGATATGAAACGATAGATGTTTATAATAACCAAAAAAAACGTTTGAATATTATTAATCATTATTGTGTAAATCTTCAGGTTTACTGGGCAAAGAGAGGAATATGATATTTATGTGTATCCTGTTTTATGTTATGGTAATGCCAAAAATAGTAAACTTTATATAAATGACATCGGGTCAAATTAATTTCAGATACAGGTGTTTTTAAGAGTGGAAAGATGTGTTTTTTCTTTATTTCGTAAAAAGGTGCATCAGATAATATTGACTGTGATAAACATGCTTCCGTTCATCATGTCATGTATGTGGTCATAGCCAGCGGTGCAGTGGTGACTGGAGAAATGTGGTCATAGCCAGCGGTGCAGTGGTGACTGGAGAAATGTGGTCATAGCCAGCGGTGCAGTGGTGACTGGAGAAAGTGGGTAGACTCACATTTCGCAAGAGAAAACATTTTCAACCAGCTCACCCGGCAAAGGAAGGGCGACCCGTGTGAAAAATTACATGGGGAAATAGTGACATATACTCTGAATGATCTAAAATCCGGTATTGGTCTTTCACAGTCAGGCCAAACCAAGCTGTATTGGTCTTTCACAGTCAGGCCAAACCAAGCTGTATTGGTCTTTCACAGTCAGGCCAAACCAAGCTGTATTGGTCTTTCACAGTCAGGCCAAACCAAGCTGTATTGGTCTTTCACAGTCAGGCCAAACCAAGCTGTATTGGTCTTTCACAGTCAGGCCAAACCAAGCTGTATTGGTCTTTCACAGTCAGGCCAAACCAAGCTGTATTGGTCTTTCACAGTCAGGCCAAACCAAGCTGTACAGGCCGTATTGGTCTTTCACAGTCAGGCCAAACCAAGCTGTACAGGTCGTATTGGTCTTTCACAGTCAGGCCAAACCAAGCTGTACAGGTCGTATTGGTCTTTCACAGTCAGGCCAACCCAAGCTGTACAGGTCGTATTGGTCTTTCACAGTCAGGCCAAACCAAGATGTATTGGTCTTTCACAGTCAGGCCAAGCCAAGCTGTACTGGTCATATTGGTCTTTCACAGTCAGGCCAAACCAAGCTGTACAGGTCGTATTGGTCTTTCACAGTCAGGCCAGGCCAAACCAAGCTGTACTGGTCGTATTGGTCTTTCACAGTCAGGTCAAACCAAGCTGTACAGGTCGTATTGGTCTTTCACAGTCAGGTCAAACCAAGCTGTACAAGTCATATTGGTCTTTCACAGTCAGGTCAAACCAAGCTGTACTGGTCATATTGGTCTTTCACAGTCAGGCCAACCCAAGCTGTACAGGTCGTATTGGTCTTTCACAGTCAGGCCAACCCAAGCTGTACAGGTCGTATTGGTCTTTCACAGTCAGGCCAACCCAAGCTGTACAGGTCATATTGGTCTTTCACAGTCAGGCCAACCCAAGCTGTACAGGTCGTATTGGTCTTTCACAGTCAGGCCAAACCAAGCTGTACAGGTCGTATTGATCTTTCACAGTCAGGCCAAACCAAGCTGTACAGGTCATATTGGTCTTTCACAGTCTGGCCAAACCAAGCTGTACAGGTCGTATTGGTCTTTCACAGTCAGGCCAAACCAAGCTGTATTGGTCTTTCACAGTCAGTATTGGTCTTTCACAGTCCTGTAGAGCAAGCAGTGAGCACCCAATGGTGTCCTGTAGAGCAGGCAGTGAGCACCCAATGGTGTCCTGGAAGACAAGCAGTGAGCTCCCAATGGTGTCCTGGAAGATAGGCAGTGAGCACCCAATGGTGTCCTGGAAGATAGGCAATGAGCACCCAATGGTGTCCTGGAAGACAAGCAATGAGCACCCAATGGTGTCCTGGAAGACAAGCAGTGAGCTCCCAATGGTGTCCTGGAAGACAAGCAGTGAGCACCCAATGGTGTCCTGTAGAGCAGGCAGTGAGCACCCAATGGTGTCCTGGAAGACAAGCAGTGAGCACCCAATGGTGTCCTGTAGAGCAGGCAGTGAGCACCCAATGGTGTCCTGGAAGACAAGCAGTGAGCTCCCAATGGTGTCCTGGAAGACCAATGGTGTCCTGGAAGACAAGCAATGAGCACCCAATGGTGTCCTGGAAGACAAGCCTGGTATACCTCCACTACACTACACTGATACGGGGTATACCTCCACTACACTACATTGATACGGGGTATACCTCCACTACACTACCCTGATACGGGGTATACCTCCACTACACTACACTGATACGGGGTATACCTCCACTACACTGATACGGGGTATACCTCCACTACACTACATTGATACGGGGTATACCTCCCCTACACTGATACGGGGTATACCTCCACTACACTACACTGATACGGGGTATACCTCCACTACACTACACTGATACGGGGTATACCTCCACTACACTACACTGATACGGGGTATACCTCCACTACACTACACTGATACGGGGTATACCTCCACTACACTACACTGATACGGGGTATACCTCCACTACACTACACTGATACGGGGTATACCTCCACTACACTGCATTGATACGGGGTATACCTCCACTACACTACACTGATACGGGGTATACCTCCACTACACTACACTGATACGGGGTATACCTCCACTACACTACACTGATACGGGGTATACCTCCACTACACTACACTGATACGGGGTATACCTCCACTACACTACACTGATACGGGGTATACCTCCACTACACTACACTACACTGATACGGGGTATACCTCCACTACACTACACTACACTGATACGGGGTATACCTCCACTACACTGATACGGGGTATACCTCCACTACACTGATACGGGGTATACCTCCACTACACTACACTGATACGGGGTATACCTCCACTACACTACACTGATACGGGGTATACCTCCACTACATTGATACGGGGTATACCTCCACTACACTACACTGATACGGGGTATACCTCCACTACACTACACTGATACGGGGTATACCTCCACTACACTACACTGATACGGGGTATACCTCCACTACACTGATACGGGGTATACCTCCACTACACTACACTGATACGGGGTATACCTCCACTACACTACATTGATACGGGGTATACCTCCACTACACTACACTGATACGGGGTATACCTCCACTACACTACCCTGATACGGGGTATACCTCCACTACACTGATACGGGGTATACCTCCACTACACTACACTGATACGGGGTATACCTCCACTACACTGATACGGGGTATACCTCCACTACACTGATACGGGGTATACCTCCACTACACTACACTGATACGGGGTATACCTCCACTACACTACACTACATTGATACGGGGTATACCTCCACTACACTACACTACATTGATACGGGGTATACCTCCACTACACTACACTGATACGGGGTATACCTCCACTACACTACACTGATACGGGGTATACCTCCACTACACTACACTGATACGGGGTATACCTCCACTACACTACACTACATTGATACGGGGTATACCTCCACTACACTACACTGATACGGGGTATACCTCCACTACACTACACTGATACGGGGTATACCTCCACTACACTACCCTGATACGGGGTATACCTCCACTACACTACACTGATACGGGGTATACCTCCACTACACTGCATTGATACGGGGTATACCTCCACTACACTACACTGATACGGGGTATACCTCCACTACACTACACTGATACGGGGTATACCTCCACTACACTACATTGATACGGGGTATACCTCCACTACATTGATACGGGGTATACCTCCACTACACTACACTGATACGGGGTATACCTCCACTACACTACACTGATACGGGGTATACCTCCACTACACTACATTGATACGGGGTATACCTCCACTACATTGATACGGGGTATACCTCCACTACACTGATACGGGGTATACCTCCACTACATTGATACGGGGTATACCTCCACTACATTGATACGGGGTATACCTCCACTACATTGATACGGGGTATACCTCCACTACACTACACTGATACGGGGTATACCTCCACTACACTACATTGATACGGGGTATACCTCCACTACATTGATACGGGGTATACCTCCACTACACTGATACGGGGTATACCTCCACTACATTGATACGGGGTATACCTCCACTACATTGATACGGGGTATACCTCCACTACATTGATACGGGGTATACCTCCACTACACTACACTGATACGGGGTATACCTCCACTACACTACATTGATACGGGGTATACCTCCACTACACTACACTGATACGGGGTATACCTCCATTACACTACACTGATACGGGGTATAGCACCACTACACTACACTGATACGGGTATACCTCCACTACACTACACTGATACGGGGTATACCTCCACTACACTGATACGGGGTATACCTCCCCTACACTACACTGATACGGGGTATACCTCCACTACACTACACTGATACGGGGTATACCTACACTACACTACATTGATACGGGGTATACCTCCACTACACTACACTGATACGGGGTATACCTCCACTACACTACACTGATACGGGGTATACCTCCACTACACTACACTGATACGGGGTATACCTCCACTACACTACACTACACTGATACGGGGTATACCTCCACTACACTACACTACATTGATACGGGGTATACCTCCACTACACTACACTGATACGGGGTATACCTCCACTACACTACACTGATACGGGGTATACCTCCACTACACTACACTGATACGGGGTATACCTCCACTACACTGATACGGGGTATACCTCCCCTACACTACACTACATTGATACGGGGTATACCTCCACTACACTACACTGATACGGGGTATACCTCCACTACACTGATACGGGGTATACCTCCACTACACTACACTGATACAGGGTATACCTCCACTACACTGATACGGGGTATACCTCCACTACACTACATTGATACGGGGTATACCTCCACTACACTACACTGATACGGGGTATACCTCCACTACACTACATTGATACGGGGTATACCTCCACTACACTACCCTGATACGGGGTATACCTCCACTACACTACCCTGATACGGGGTATACCTCCACTACACTACACTGATACGGGGTATACCTCCACTACACTACACTGATACGGGGTATACCTCCACTACACTACATTGATACGGGGTATACCTCCACTACACTACCCTGATACGGGGTATACCTCCACTACACTACACTGATACGGGGTATACCTCCACTACACTACACTGATACGGGGTATACCTCCACTACACTGATACGGGGTATACCTCCACTACACTACATTGATACGGGGTATACCTCCACTACACTGATACGGGGTATACCTCCACTACACTACACTGATACGGGGTATACCTCCACTACACTGATACGGGGTATACCTCCACTACACTGATACGGGGTATACCTCCACTACACTGATACGGGGTATACCTCCACTACACTACACTGATACGGGGTATACCTCCACTACACTACACTGATACGGGGTATACCTCCACTACACTGATACGGGGTATACCTCCACTACACTACCCTGATACGGGGTATACCTCCACTACACTACACTGATACGGGGTATACCTCCACTACACTACATTGATACGGGGTATACCTCCACTACACTACACTGATACGGGGTATACCTCCACTACACTACACTGATACGGGGTATACCTCCCCTACACTACACTGATACGGGGTATACCTCCACTACACTACCCTGATACGGGGTATACCTCCCCTACACTGATACGGGGTATACCTCCACTACACTACACTGATACGGGGTATACCTCCACTACACTACATTGATACGGGGTATACCTCCACTACACTACATTGATACGGGGTATACCTCCACTACATTGATACGGGGTATACCTCCACTACACTACACTGATACAGGGTATACCTCCACTACACTACACTGATACGGGGTATACCTCCACTACACTACATTGATACAGGGTATACCTCCACTACACTGATACGGGGTATACCTCCACTACACTACATTGATACAGGGTATACCTCCACTACACTACACTGATACGGGGTATACCTCCACTACACTACACTGATACGGGGTATACCTCCACTACACTACACTGATACGGGGTATACCTCCACTACATTGATACGGGGTATACCTCCACTACACTACACTGATACAGGGTATACCTCCACTACACTACACTGATACGGGGTATACCTCCACTACACTACACTGATACGGGGTATACCTCCCCTACACTGATACGGGGTATACCTCCACTACACTACACTGATACGGGGTATACCTCCACTACACTGCATTGATACGGGGTATACCTCCACTACACTACACTGATACGGGGTATACCTCCACTACACTACATTGATACGGGGTATACCTCCACTACACTACACTGATACGGGGTATACCTCCACTACACTACCCTGATACGGGGTATACCTCCACTACACTACACTGATACGGGGTATACCTCCACTACACTACACTGATACGGGGTATACCTCCACTACACTACATTGATACGGGGTATACCTCCACTACACTACCCTGATACGGGGTATACCTCCACTACACTACACTGATACGGGGTATACCTCCACTACACTGATACGGGGTATACCTCCACTACACTGATACGGGGTATACCTCCACTACACTACACTGATACGGGGTATACCTCCACTACACTGCATTGATACGGGGTATACCTCCACTACACTACACTGATACGGGGTATACCTCCACTACACTACACTGATACGGGGTATACCTCCACTACACTACACTGATACGGGGTATACCTCCACTACACTACATTGATACGGGGTATACCTCCACTACACTACCCTGATACGGGGTATACCTCCACTACACTACACTGATACGGGGTATACCTCCACTACACTGATACGGGGTATACCTCCACTACACTGATACGGGGTATACCTCCACTACACTACACTGATACGGGGTATACCTCCACTACACTGCATTGATACGGGGTATACCTCCACTACACTACACTGATACGGGGTATACCTCCACTACACTACACTGATACGGGGTATACCTCCACTACACTGCATTGATACGGGGTATACCTCCACTACACTACACTGATACGGGGTATACCTCCACTACACTACACTGATACGGGGTATACCTCCACTACACTGCATTGATACGGGGTATACCTCCACTACACTACACTGATACGGGGTATACCTCCACTACACTACACTGATACGGGGTATACCTCCACTACCCTGATACGGGGTATACCTCCACTACACTGATACGGGGTATACCTCCACTACACTACATTGATACGGGGTATACCTCCACTACACTACACTGATACGCATACTGGGGATTAACAGGTGAGTTAACAGGTTAATCATGTCTACACAGGTGAGTTAACAGGTTAATCATGTCTACACAGGTGAGTTAACAGGTTAATCATGTCTACACAGGTGAGTTAACAGGTTAATCATGTCTACACAGGTGAGTTAACAGGTTAACCATGTCTACACAGGTGAGTTAACAGGTTAATCATGTCTACACAGGTGAGTTAACAGGTTCATCATGTCTACACAGGTGAGTTAACAGGTTCATCATGTCTACACAGGTGAGTTAACAGGTTCATCATGTCTACACAGGTGGGTTAATCATGTCTACACAGGTGAGTTAACGGGTTAATCATGTCTACACAGGTGAGTTAACGGGTTAATCATGTCTACACAGGTGAGTTAACAGGGTAATCATGTCTACACAGGTGAGTTAACAGGTTAACCATGTCTACACAGGTGAGTTAACAGGTTAATCATTTCTACACAGGTGAGTTAACAGGTTAATCATGTCTACACAGGTGAGTTAACAGGTTAATCATGTCCACACAGGTGAGTTAACAGGTTAATCATGTCCACACAGGTGAGTTAACAGGTTAATCATGTCTACACAGGTGAGTTAACAGGTTGTAAACTAACATAACAGTAAATAGGTTTATCTGTATGTCTGTATGCATTTCCACAGTAGCAGGGAAATTATATCGGGACGACATAGAAGAGTTTCTAAAATCATCTCTCTAAAATAATTCATTACCATAGCAGAGTTTAGTACATTAGAGTAAGACCTGGCCAAGCATGTAGGTGACCTACCTAGCTGACCTCTACACTTACCTAGCTGACCTCTACACTTACCTAGCTGACCTCTACACTTACCTAGCTGACCTCTACACTTACCTAGCTGACCTCTACACCTACCTAGCTGACCTCTACACTTACCTAGCTGACCTCTACACTTACCTACTGACCTCTACACTTACCTAGCTGACCTCTACACTTACCTAGCTGACCTCTACACTTACCTAGCTGACCTCTACACTTACCTAGCTGACCTCTACACTTACCTACTGACCTCTACACCTACCTAGCTGACCTCTACACTTACCTAGCTGACCTCTACACTTACCTACTGACCTCTACACCTACCTAGCTGACCTCTACACTTACCTAGATGACCTCTACACTTACCTAGCTGACCTCTACACTTACCTACTGACCTCTACACCTACCTAGATGACCTCTACACTTACCTAGCTGACCTCTACACTTACCTACTGACCTCTACACTTACCTAGCTGACCTCTACACTTACCTACTGACCTCTACACTTACCTAGCTGACCTCTACACTTACCTACTGACCTCTACACTTACCTAGATGACCTCTACACTTACCTACTGACCTCTACACTTACCTACTGACCTCTACACTTACCTAGATGACCTCTACACTTACCTACTGACCTCTACACTTACCTAGCTGACCTCTACACTTACCTAGCTGACCTCTACACTTACCTACTGATCTCTACACTTACCTAGCTGACCTCTACACTTACCTAGCTGACCTCTACACTTACCTACTGACCTCTACACTTACCTAGCTGACCTCTACACTTACCTACTGACCTCTACACTTACCTACTGACCTCTACACTTACCTAGCTGACCTCTACACTTACCTAGCTGACCTCTACACTTACCTAGTTGACCTCTAGGCATGTTTAGTAGGTGACCTACCTAGCTGACCTCTAGACATGTTTAGTAGGTGACCTACCTAGCTGATCTCTAGACATGTTTACTAGGTGACCTCTAGGCATGTTTAGTAGGTGACCTACCTAGCATGTTTAGTAGCTGATCTACCTAGCATGTTTATTAGGTGACCTACCTAGCTGATCTCTAGACATGTTTAGTAGGTGACCTACCTAGCTGCCCTCTAGGCATGTTTACTAGGTGATCTCTAGGCATGTTTAGTAGATTACCTACCTAGCATGTTTACTAGGTGACCTACCTAGCATGTTTACTAGGTGACCTACCTAGCATGTTTACTAGGTGACCTACCTAGCATGTTTACTAGGTGACCTACCTAGCATGTTTACTAGGTGACCTACCTAGCTGACCTCTAGACCTCTAGACATGTTTACTAGGTGACCTACCTAGCATGTTTACTAGGTGACCTACCTAGCATGTTTACTAGGTGACCTACCTAGCATGTTTACTAGGTGACCTACCTAGCTGACCTCTAGACCTCTAGACATGTTTACTAGGTGACCTACCTAGCATGTTTACTAGGTGACCTACCTAGCTGACCTCTAGACCTCTAGACATGTTTACTAGGTGACCTACCTAGCATGTTTACTAGGTGACCTACCTAGCATGTTTACTAGGTGACCTACCTAGCATGTTTACTAGGTGACCTACCTAGCATGTTTACTAGGTGACCTACCTAGCATGTTTACTAGGTGACCTACCTAGCATGTTTACTAGGTGACCTACCTAGCTACACACAGATATTATAATGGAAAAGTCTCTTAAATCGGTTCGTTTTTCTATCTCCAGGTTTTCGGAGGACAACTCATTCAACCGGTAGTTTAAACTACAGACTTTGGGTCCAATGTTTATCTTATTAATCTGGGGGAAAAATGACTTGGAAGACCAGAATGTGTTTTTGTTTAGTAAAACAATCCTACTCCAACACAGGGACAGTAACAGCAGTGTGGCGACTCCACACACGTCAGGCTGCTGTGTGTGTAGATGGATGCAGTTCCAGACACAACCACTAGAGGGACGAGAGGAAAACTTCAATTCGAAATGACTGCACAGGATCAGATGTACACTATATACTAACCAATACATTTGTTGGCTTAATGTGTCATTTTTTTAGTACATCAGAAATGTTTGTGGTCTGTTCTCACTGGTGTTTTGTTTGGCCAGTTTAACCCACAGGCCTGATGCCTGGGACTTTTAAGCATCAGCTGTCAGAGCAGCTCACAGATCACTGCATCTGTACATAGCCCATCTGTACATAGCCCATCTGTAAACAGCCCATCTGTAAACAGCCCATCCAACTACCTCATCCCCATACTGTATTTATTTATCTTGCTCCTTTGCAGCCCAGTATCTCTACTTTGCACATTCATCTTCTGCACATCCTACCATTCCAGTGTTTATTTGCTATATTGTAATTACTTCGCCACCATGGCCTATTTATTGCCTTACCTCATTAGCACTCACTGTATATAGACTTTTTGTTTTCTTTTGTTCTACTGTATTATTGACTGTATGTTTGTTTTTACTCCATGTGTAACTCTGTGTTGTTGTATGTTGTCGAACTGCTTTGCTTTATCTTGGCCAGGTCGCAGTTGGAAATGAGGACTTGTTCTCAACTAGCCTACCTGGTTAAATGAAGGACTTGTTCTCTACTAGCCTACCTGGTTAAATAAAGGACTTGTTCTCAACTAACCTACCTGGTTAAATAAAGGACTTGTTCTCAACTAGCCTACCTGGTTAAATAAAGGTGAAATAAAATAAATAAAAATGTGTCACTTATGGGAAAGTGAATAGGGAAATGTTTAGGAAACTGGGGAGAGCATTGACCAGAAGTCTATGGCTCTGACACTGCATCAGATCCAATATGGAGACCCAGTGGCCCTGCCAGATCCAATATGGAGACCCAGTGGCCCTGCCAGACCAGTGGAGCCCCCTAGCTGCCAGGTCTGTGTTAATGTTGCCAACTCTAAATGCTTTGGTTACTGAATGATAATGTAGAGATAACACATATACATTATTTACAATGACGGCTTAGGAACAGTGGGGTTTAACTGCCTTGTTCAGGGGGCAGAACGACAGATTTTGTACCTTGTCAGCTTGAGGATTTGATCGTCCAACCTTGCGGTTACAAGTCCAACGCTCTAACCACTAGGCGACACTGCCGCCCCATTCGGAAGAGATGTGCAATTTGCAAAACGTTTGTGTTTGTGTCAATCGAGGTCAAATACAAATGGATGTGTTTTGAGGGGAGATTTTGTTAAAACTATTTCTAATTGTATGTGTTTTGTTATCATGGTGCCTTTTTTCACATAAATCTGCTAATTCTGCTATAAACACAGTGATTTTAGAAACCAGATCCCGCAAAGAAACCATTGTCCATGTTGATTCACCTTGTAGAGAATCACCAGTCATGTTGATTCACCTTGTAGAGAATCACCTTGTAGAGAATCACCAGTCATGTTGATTCACCTTGTAGAGAATCACCTTGTAGAGAATCACCAGTCATGTTGATTCACCTTGTAGAGAATCACCTTGTAGAGAATCACCAGTCATGTTGATTCACCTTGTAGAGAATCACCTTGTAGAGAATCACCAGTCATGTTGATTCACCTTGTAGAGAATCACCAGTCATGTTGATTCACCTTGTAGAGAATCACCAGTCATGTTGATTCACCTTGTAGGGAATCACCTTGTAGAGAATCACCAGTCATGTTGATTCACCTTGTAGAGAATCACCAGTCATGTTGATTCACCTTGTAGGGAATCACCTTGTAGAGAATCACCAGTCATGTTGATTCACCTTGTAGAGAATCACCAGTCATGTTGATTCACCTTGTAGAGAATCAGAAGTCATGTTAATTCACCTTGTAGAGAATCACCTTGTAGAGAATCAGAAGTCATGTTGATTCACCTTGTAGAGAATCACCAGTCATGTTGATTCACCTTGTAGAGAATCACCAGTCAGGTTCAATCACCTTGTAGAGAATCACCAGTCATGTTGATTCACCTTGTAGAGAATCACCAGTCATGTTGATTCACCTTGTCGAGAATCACAAGTCATGTTGATTCACCTTGTAGAGAATCACCAGTCATGTTGATTCACCTTGTAGAGAATCAGAAGTCATGTTGATTCACCTTGTAGAGAATCACCTTGTAGAGAATCACCAGTCATGTTGATTCACCTTGTAGAGAATCACCAGTCATGTTGATTCACCTTGTAGAGAATCACCAGGCATGTTGATTCACCTTGTAGAGAATCACCAGTCATGTTGATTCACCTTGTAGAGAATCACCAGTCATGTTGATTCACCTTGTAGAGAATCACCTTGTAGAGAATCGCCTTGTAGAGAATCACCAGTCATGTTGATTCACCTTGTAGAGAATCACAAGTCATGTTGATTCACCTTGTAGAGAATCACCAGTCATGTTGATTCACCTTGTAGAGAATCACAAGTCATGTTGATTCACCTTGTAGAGAATCACCAGTCATGTTGATTCACCTTGTAGAGAATCACCAGTCATGTTGATTCACCTTGTAGAGAATCAGAAGTCATGTTAATTCACCTTGTAGAGAATCACCAGTCATGTTGATTCACCTTGTAGAGAATCACCAGTCAGGTTCAATCACCTTGTAGAGAATCACCAGTCATGTTGATTCACCTTGTAGAGAATCACCAGTCATGTTGATTCACCTTGTCGAGAATCACAAGTCATGTTGATTCACCTTGTAGAGAATCACCAGTCATGTTGATTCACCTTGTAGAGAATCACCAGTCATGTTGATTCACCTTGTAGAGAATCACCAGTCATGTTGATTCACCTTGTAGAGAATCAGAAGTCATGTTGATTCACCTTGTAGAGAATCACCTTGTAGAGAATCACCAGTCATGTTGATTCACCTTGTAGAGAATCACCAGTCATGTTGATTCATCTTGTAGAGAATCACCAGTCATGTTGATTCACCTTGTAGAGAATCACCTTGTAGAGAATCGCCTTGTAGAGAATCACCAGTCATGTTGATTCACCTTGTAGAGAATCACCAGTCATGTTGATTCACCTTGTAGAGAATCACAAGTCATGTTGATTCACCTTGTAGAGAATGATTCATCTTGTTGATTCACCTTGTAGAGAATCACCAGTCATGTATTCACTGACAATCTGTCTGATATTGCAACTTTTTATTTTTTCCAACACATATATATACACACACACACACACACACACACACACACACACACACACACACACACACACACACACACACACACACACACACACAGAGAGAGAGACATCCATTAAAACTCTGTGACGATAATCCCAGTACCAGATCCTCCATCTAATTGAAGTGACACGACGCACAATAAAATGGCAGCAATGAGAAACCAGCCTGACTGGACTGATGAACGCTGAGCGAGAGAGAGACAGACAGACAGACAGACAGACAGACAGACAGACAGAGAGAGAACTGGGAAATGTGTCCAGTACCCGGGAATAGAAACATCTGTGTTCTGGTTCTGTCCAGTAGCTGTCAGACCAGTAGACCAAAGGACTGAGGTTTCCAATCCCTGCTTTCCAGTCAGTCATACTGTCCAAACCCTCCCACAGAGCGGCTTTCTGACTGCGTCCCAAATGCTACCCTATTCTCTAGGGTAGTGTTTCCCCAACTCCAGTCCTCCAGTACGCCCAACTCCAGTCCTCCAGTACGCCCAACTCCAGTCCTCCAGTACGCCCAACTCCAGTCCTCCAGTACCCTATTCTCTAGGGCAGTGTTTCCCCCAGAATGAGTGTGGAGAAGCAGAGTTGTTCCAGAATGAGAGTGTAGTACACGGAGGAACAGAGTTGTTCCAGAATGAGAGTGTAGTACACGGAGGAACAGAGTTGTTCCAGAATGAGTGTGTAATACATGGAGGAACAGAGTTGTTCCGGTTATCAGGAATATATATATACAGTGTATCAGATGGAGAACAGTGATAATAGAAGCCCTGTCATGTAACTAGTGATGCACATTTCTGATCATTTACACAAAAAGTCACAGCTTTCCCAGAAATCCTGTTTTTTGGAGGATTACGGATTTTCCTTCTTATTCCCTCCTGATTCCCGGAAATCTTCCACCTGGGATTTCTGGAAAAAAACTGGGAATTTTGGAAGTCTAAACCTAAGGTCAATATGAGGTCAGGGTAGTTGACCCTTCACCTCTGTAAACACTTGGTGCTCCTCTAACTAAGGGAGTGGTGAGACGAGACGGACGGACAGAGACAGATGAGCTGGAGACGGATGGACAGAGACAGATGAGCTGGAGACGGAAGGACAGAGACAGAAGCCCTGACTCTTAACTCACTAGTTACCTCACCAAGCCAGTACAGAAGCCCTGACTCTTAACTCAGTAGTTACCTCACCAAGCCAGTACAGAAGCCCTGACTCTTAACTCAGTAGTTACCTCACCAAGCCAGAACAGAAGCCCTGACTCTTAACTCACTAGTTACCTCACCAACAATCAAATGTTTGATAAATGTACCTCGATAATAAAGTACCTTGATAATTCTGAGCTAGAGTGAGGAGAATGTTGTTGTTGTTGATTTGATGTTTTCTTCGGTTAATCCATTTCCTTACCTGTCCAGAGGTAAACTGGTCATTCCACCCTAGTGGGAGGTTCCCTCTCCCTGTCACATCAGAACTGTGCTTTGTCTGTAGGTCTGATGTCATCACCGGGGGACACAGGAAGTGCCTAATCTGATATGCACATTTACAACATGCAACGTTCATGTCTCAACACTTGATTGCAACTAACAACCAATTACATACCTTGGTAAACAAATGACAGTTTTAAAACCTCCCCATCGTCTAGAAGACATCCCTCTTGCTGTTTCACAGTTAAAACCTCCCCATCGTCTAGAAGACATCCCTCTTGCTGTTTCACAGTTAAAACCTCCCATCGTCTAGAAGACATCCCTCTTGCTGTTTCACAGTTAAAACCTCCCCAACGTTTCTTGTTGTTTCAGTAAACAGGTTTACATGACAGTTAAAACCTCCCCATGGTCTAGAAGACATCCCTCTTGTTGTTTCAGTAAACAGGTTTAAACGACAGTTAAAACCTCCCCATCGTCTAGAAGACATCCCTCTTGTTGTTTCACAGTTAAAACCTCCCCAACGTTTCTTGTTGTTTCAGTAAACAGGTTTACATGACAGTTAAAACCTCCCCATCGTCTAGAAGACATCCCTCTTGTTGTTTCAGTAAACAGGTTTAAACGACAGTTAAAACCTCCCCATCGTCTAGAAGACATCCCTCTTGTTGTTTCAGTAAACAGGTTTAAACGACAGTTAAAACCTCCCTAACTTCTAGAAGACATCCCTCTTGTTGTTTCAGTAAACAGGTTTAAACGACAGTTTTAAAACCTCCCCGTCGTTTCTTGTTGTTTCAGTAAACAGGTTTAAACAACAGTTTTAAAACCTCCCCGTCGTTTCTTGTTGTTTCAGTAAACAGGTTTAAACGACAGTTTCTATACCGGACGAGGTCTGTTATGTCTCCACGGTACAGTAGGCAGCAGCATCATCAGTCTCAGGGCAGTGTGACGTGGACCAGACAGAAACACTCTCCTCTCAGCTCTCCTCTCCTGTCATTAAAATGGCCACGGCCAATCCAAGGTCAAAGGGCAAAGCACAACAATAGATCCACAGTCTAAATTGGCATTCCACAGTTTCTAGCCAATAGAAACACGGTCTCTAGATTAGAACAGTCTCTAGCCAATAGAAACACAGTATTTAGCGTCTAAATTAAACATTCCACAACCCATGTCTTGTCATGGTACAGTGATGTTGACAAGCCGGCAGACGGCTGAAACGATACGGGCCTTTCCTCCAAGAGCAATCTGTCTGTAACGGGCCTTTCCTCCAAGAGCAATCTGTCTGTAACGGGCCTTTCCTCCAAGAGCAATCTGTCTGTAACGGGCCTTTCCTCCAAGAGCAATCTGTCTGTAACGGGCCTTTCCTCCAAGAGCAACCTGTCTGTAACGGGCCTTTCCTCCAAGAGCAATCTGTCTGTAACGGGCCTTTCCTCCAAGAGCAATCTGTCTGTAACGGGCCTTTCCTCCAAGAGCAATCTGTCTGTAACGGGCCTTTCCTCCATGAGCAATCTGTCTGTAACGGGCCTTTCCTCCAAGAGCAACCTGTCTGTAACGGGCCTTTCCTCCAAGAGCAATCTGTCTGTAACGGGCCTTTCCTCCAAGAGCAATCTGTCTGTAACGGGCCTTTCCTCCAAGAGCAATCTGTCTGTAATGGGCCTTTCCTCCAAGAGCAGTCTGTCTGTAACGGGCCTTTCCTCCAAGAGCAATCTGTCTGTAACGGGCCTTTCCTCCAAGAGCAGTCTGTCTGTAACGGGCCTTTCCTCCAAGAGCAGTCTGTCTGTAACGGGCCTTTCCTCCAAGAGCAGTCTGTCTGTAACGGGCCTTTCCTCCAAGAGCAGTCTGTCTGTAACGGGCCTTTCCTCCAAGAGCAATCTGTCTGTAACGGGCCTTTCCCCCAAGAGCAATCTGTCTGTAACGGGCCTTTCCTCCAGTGTCTCCGGCCAGGGTGGCAGTGTAAAGTAGAGAATGGAAGTTTGTTACAGCTGGAGACGGTGTCTGAGATGTCAAGTTTGTTGCAGCTGGAGACGGTGTCTGAGATGTGAAGTTTGTTGCAGCTGGAGACGGTGTCTGAGAGGTGTTGCAGCTGGAGACGGTGTCTGAGATGGGAAGTTTGTTGCAGCTGGAGACGGTGTCTGAGATGTGAAGCTTGTTGCAGCTGGAGACAGTGTCTGAGATGTGAAGCTTGTTGCAGCTGGAGACAGTGTCTGAGATGGGAAGTTTGTTGCAGCTGGAGACGGTGTCTGAGATGTGTTGCAGCTGGAGACGGTGTCTGAGATGTGTTACAGCTGGAGACGGTGTCTGAGATGTGAAGCTTGTTGCAGCTGGAGACGGTGTCTGAGATGTGTTGCAGCTGGAGACGGTGTCTGAGATGTGAAGCTTGTTGCAGCTGGAGACGGTGTCTGAGATGGGAAGTTTGTTACAGCTGGAGACGGTGTCTGAGATGTGTTGCAGCTGGAGACGGTGTCTGAGATGTGTTGCAGCTGGAAACGGTGTCTGAGATGTGTTGCAGCTGGAGACGGTGTCTGAGATGTGTTGCAGCTGGAGACGGTGTCTGAGATGGGAAGTTTGTTGCAGCTGGAGACGGTGTCTGAGATGTGAAGCTTGTTGCAGCTGGAGACAGTGTCTGAGATGTGAAGCTTGTTGCAGCTGGAGACAGTGTCTGAGATGGGAAGTTTGTTGCAGCTGGAGACGGTGTCTGAGATGTGTTGCAGCTGGAGACGGTGTCTGAGATGTGTTGCAGCTGGAGACGGTGTCTGAGATGTGAAGCTTGTTGCAGCTGGAGACGGTGTCTGAGATGTGTTGCAGCTGGAGACAGTGTCTGAGATGTGAAGTTTGTTACAGCTGGAGACGGTGTCTGAGATGGGAAGTTTGTTGCAGCTGGAGACGGTGTCTGAGATGTGTTGCAGCTGGAGACGGTGTCTGATATGTGAAGTTTGCTGCAGCTGGAGACGGTGTCTGAGATGTGAAGTTTGTTACAGCTGGAGACGGTGTCTGAGATGGGAAGTTTGTTGCAGCTGGAGACGGTGTCTGAGATGTGTTGCAGCTGGAGACGGTGTCTGAGATGGGAAGTTTGTTACAGCTGGAGACGGTGTCTGAGATGGGAAGTTTGTTGCAGCTGGAGACGGTGTCTGAGATGTGTTGCAGCTGGAGACGGTGTCTGAGATGTGTTGCAGCTGGAGACGGTGTCTGAGATGGGAAGTTTGTTGCAGCTGGAGACGGTGTCTGAGATGTGTTGCAGCTGGAGACGGTGTCTGAGATGGGAAGTTTGTTGCAGCTGGAGACGGTGTCTGAGATGGGAAGTTTGTTACAGCTGGAGACGGTGTCTGAGCTGGGAAGTTTGTTACAGCTGGAGACGGTGTCTGAGATGGGAAGTTTGTTGCAGCTAGAGACGGTGTCTGAGATGTGTTGCAGCTGGAGACGGTGTCTGAGATGTGTTGCAGCTGGAGACGGTGTCTGAGATGAGAAGTTTGTTACAGCTGGAGACGGTGTCTGAGATGAGAAGTTTGTTACAGCTGGAGACGGTGTCTGAGATGGGAAGTTTGTTACAGCTGGAGACGGTGTCTGAGATGGGAAGTTTGTTACAGCTGGAGACGGTGTCTGAGATGGGAAGTTTGTTGCAGCTGGAGACGGTGTCTGAGATGTGTTGCAGCTGGAGACGGTGTCTGAGATGGGAAGTTTGTTACAGCTGGAGACGGTGTCTGAGATGTGTTACAGCTGGAGACGGTGTCTGATAGGTGAACCACTCTCAGTTCAGTTCCACTGAGTCGCTGTGTGAAGGACGGCTCTACACTCCTTCTAAACAAGGTATTTGTCCTTTTATAAAGAGACCCTTCGGTCGTCACTCAGAGGGGTCATGCTTCCTGTCCCGACCAACCCGGGTTCCCGACGTCTCTGTCAGTCGTGTTGTAATTCTGCTGAAGGTTGAAGAGGAGAAAAAAACACATCGACCTTCATAGGGCCAGAACTCCTGGGTCCGTCTGATTCAGTGAACAAGACTCCTTCACACATCTAACACCAATTTAAAAAAAACTCCAATCCATCTTCATGTTGTTAGATTAGTCAAAACATTCTGTGTTCATGTTTTTGTTCTTGTTTTTGTTTTGTATCCATGATGAAACGTGTCTCGGTAGACAACGGGATGCCTGAAGCACGGGAGTTTGAGTGATGTCACGACCTGCAACAGGAAGAATAGGGTTAGTATTGAACTGCTAGCGTAGGGACCTGCTCAGAATAGGGTTAGCATTGAACTGCTAGCGTAGTGACCTGCTCAGAATAGGGTTAGTATTGAACTGCTAGCGTAGTGACCTGCTCAGATATAGGGTTAGTATTGAACTGCTAGCGTAGGGACCTGCTCAGAATAGGGTTAGCATTGAACTGCTAGCGTAGGGACCTGCTCAGATATAGGGTTAGTATTGAACTGCTAGCGTAGTGACCTGCTCAGAATAGGGTTAGTATTGAACTGCTAGCGTAGTGACCTGCTCAGATATAGGGTTAGTATTGAACTGCTAGCGTAGGGACCTGCTCAGATATAGGGTTAGTATTGAACTGCTAGCGTAGGGACCTGCTCAGATATAGGGTTAGTATAGAACTGCTAGCGTAGGGACCTGCTCAGAATAGGGTTAGTATAGAACTGCTAGCGTAGGGACCTGCTCAGAATAGGGTTAGCATTGAACTGCTAGCGTAGGGACCTGCTCAGAATAGGGTTAGTATTGAACTGCTAGCGTAGGGACCTGCTCAGAATAGGGTTAGTATAGAACTGCTAGCGTAGGGACCTGCTCAGAATAGGGTTAGTATTGAACTGCTAGCGTAGGGACCTGCTCAGAATAGGGTTAGTATTGAACTGCTAGCGTAGGGACCTGCTCAGAATAGGGTTAGCATTGAACTGCTAGCGTAGGGACCTGCTCAGATATAGGGTTAGCATTGAACTGCTAGCGTAGGGACCTGCTCAGAATAGGGTTAGTATTGAACTGCTAGCGTAGGGACCTGCTCAGAATAGGGTTAGTATTGAACTGCTAGCGTAGGGACCTGCTCAGATATAGGGTTAGTATAGAACTGCTAGCGTAGGGACCTGCTCAGAATAGGGTTAGTATTGAACTGCTAGCGTAGGGACCTGCTCAGAATAGGGTTAGTATTGAACTGCTAGCGTAGGGACCTGCTCAGAATAGGGTTAGTATTGAACTGCTAGCATAGGGACCTGCTCAGATATAGGGTTAGTATTGAACTGCTAGCGTAGGGACCTGCTCAGAATAGGGTTAGTATAGAACTGCTAGCGTAGGGACCTGCTCAGATATAGGGTTAGTATTGAACTGCTAGCGTAGGGACCTGCTCAGAATAGGGTTAGTATTGAACTGCTAGCGTAGGGACCTGCTCAGATATAGGGTTAGTATTGAACTGCTAGCATAGGGACCTGCTCAGAATAGGGTTAGTATTGAACTGCTAGCGTAGGGACCTGCTCAGAATAGGGTTAGTATTGAACTGCTAGCGTAGGGACCTGCTCAGATATAGGGTTAGCATTGAACTGCTAGCGTAGGGACCTGCTCAGAATAGGGTTAGTATAGAACTGCTAGCGTAGGGACCTGCTCAGATATAGGGTTAGTATAGAACTGCTAGCGTAGGGACCTGCTCAGATATAGGGTTAGCATTGAACTGCTAGCGTAGGGACCTGCTCAGATATAGGGTTAGTATTGAACTGCTAGCGTAGGGACCTGCTCAGATATAGGGTTAGCATTGAACTGCTAGCGTAGGGACCTGCTCAGAATAGGGTTAGTATAGAACTGCTAGCGTAGGGACCTGCTCAGAATAGGGTTAGTATTGAACTGCTAGCGTAGGGACCTGCTCAGATATAGGGTTAGTATTGAACTGCTAGCGTAGGGACCTGCTCAGATATAGGGTTAGTATTGAACTGCTAGCGTAGGGACCTGCTCAGAATAGGGTTAGTATTGAACTGCTAGCGTAGGGACCTGCTCAGAATAGGGTTAGTATTGAACTGCTAGCGTAGGGACCTGCTCAGAATAGGGTTAGTATAGAACTGCTAGCGTCGGGACCTGCTCGATAGGCGCCTATAGATTCAGAGGGGCGCCTATAGACTCAGAGGGGCGCCTATAGACTCAGAGGGGCGCCTATAGACTCAGAGGGGCGCCAATAGACTCAGAGGGGCGCCTATAGACTCAGGGGGGCGCCTATAGACTCAGGGGGGCGCCTGTCGACTCAGGGGGGCGCCTGTCGACTCAGGGGGGCGCCTGTCGACTCAGAGGGGCGCCTGTCGACTCAGAGGGGCGCCTGTCGACTCAGAGGGGCGCCTGTCGACTCAGAGGGGCGCCTATCGACTCAGAGGGGCGCCTATCGACTCAGAGGGGCGCCTATCGACTCAGAGGGGCGCCTATCGACTCAGAGGGGCGCCTATCGACTCAGAGGGGCGCCTATGGCGCCCATAGACTCAGGGGGGCGCCCATAGACTCAGGGGGGCGCCCGTAGACTCGGGGGGCGCCCGTAGACTCGGGGGGCGCCCGTAGACTCAGAGGGGCGCCCGTAGACTCAGAGGGGCTCCCGTAGACTCAGAGGGGCGCCTATAGATTCAGAGGGGCGCCTATAGATTCAGAGGGGCGCCTATAGATTCAGGGGGGCGGCTATAGATTCAGGGGGGCGGCTATAGATTCAGGGGGGCGGCTATAGACTCAGAGGGGCGCCTATAGACTCAGGGGGGCGCCTATAGACTCAGGGGGGCGCCTATAGACTCAGGGGGGCGCCTATAGACTCAGGGGGGCGCCTATAGACTCAGGGGGGCGCCTATAGACTCAGAGGGGCGCCTATAGACTCAGAGGGGCGCCTATAGACTCAGAGGGGCGCCTATAGACTCAGAGGGGCGCCTATAGACTCAGAGGGGCGCCTACAGACTCAGAGGGGCGCCTATAGACTCAGAGGGGCGCCTATAGACTCAGAGGGGCGCCTATAGATTCTTACATTGTGCAGGGGGCGGTCACTAGGACTTGCTGATGTTCTCGTAGATGACATCACTGGCGACGGACTGTGTCTTCTTCTTCCACATGAGCAGGACACACTGGTGGATGAACACATACTGCTCCTACGGGAAGTGACATCATACAGGAAGAACGTCAACAGAAGAATGTTTCATTGACAGTGCAAAAGGGTGTCTGAAATGGCACCCTATTCCCTATATAGTGCACTAGTTCTGACCTGAGCCCTATTCCCTATATAGTGGTACTACTATAGACCAGAGCCCTATTCCCTATATAGTGCCCTAGTTCTGACCTGAGCCCTATTCCCTATATAGTGCACTAGTTCTGACCAGACCCCAGGTGGGTCCCTACAGTACCTCATCTCATCTCAGATCCTAACCCTACTAACCCTAAACCCCACTGGGACTGGCTCTACCTCCGTCTGGACCATGGAGAGAAGATGGTACCTCATCTCAGATCCTAACCCTACTAACCCTAAACCCCACTGGGACTGGCTCTACCTCCGTCTGGACCATGGAGAGAAGATGGTACCTCATCTCAGATCCTAACCCTACTAACCCTAAACCCCACTGGGACTGTCTCTACCTCCGTCTGGACCATGGAGAGAAGATGGTACCTCATCTCAGATCCTAACCCTACTAACCCTAAACCCCACTGGGACTGTCTCTACCTCCGTCTGGACCATGGAGAGAAGATGGGACCTCATCTCAGATCCTAACCCTACTAACCCTAAACCCCACTGGGACTGGCTCTACCTCCGTCTGGACCATGGAGAGAAGATGGTACCTCATCTCAGATCCTAACCCTACTAACCCTAAACCCCACTGGGACTGGCTCTACCTCCGTCTGGACCATGGAGAGAAGATGGTACCTCATCTCAGATCCTAACCCTACTAACCCTAAACCCCACTGGGACTGTCTCTACCTCCGTCTGGACCATGGAGAGAAGATGGGACCTCATCTCAGATCCTAACCCTACTAACCCTAAACCCCACTGGGACTGTCTCTACCTCCGTCTGGACCATGGAGAGAAGATGGTACCTCATCTCAGATCCTAACCCTACTAACCCTAAACCCCACTGGGACTGTCTCTGACCTCCGTCTGGACCATGGAGAGAAGATGGTACCTCATCTCAGATCCTAACCCTACTAACCCTAAACCCCACTGGGACTGGCTCTACCTCCGTCTGGACCATGGAGAGAAGATGGTACCTCATCTCAGATCCTAACCCTACTAACCCTAAACCCCACTGGGACTGTCTCTACCTCCGTCTGGACCATGGAGAGAAGATGGGACCTCATCTCAGATCCTAACCCTACTAACCCTAAACCCCACTGGGACTGTCTCTACCTCCGTCTGGACCATGGAGAGAAGATGGGACCTCATCTCAGATCCTAACCCTACTAACCCTAAACCCCACTGGGACTGTCTCTACCTCCGTCTGGACCATGGAGAGAAGATGGGACCTCATCTCAGATCCTAACCCTACTAACCCTAAACCCCACTGGGACTGTCTCTACCTCCGTCTGGACCATGGAGAGAAGATGGGACCTCATCTCAGATCCTAACCCTACTAACCCTAAACCCCACTGGGACTGTCTCTACCTCCGTCTGGACCATGGAGAGAAGATGGTACCTCATCTCAGATCCTAACCCTACTAACCCTAAACCCCACTGGGACTGGCTCTACCTCCGTCTGGACCATGGAGAGAAGATGGTACCTCATCTCAGATCCTAACCCTACTAACCCTAAACCCCACTGGGTCTGTCTCTACCTCCGTCTGGACCATGGAGAGAAGATGGGACCTCATCTCAGATCCTAACCCTACTAACCCTAAACCCCACTGGGACTGTCTCTGACCTCCGTCTGGACCATGGAGAGTCGATGGGACCTCATCTCAGACACCATCCCCAGGATGTCAGTAAACTCGTGTTCTCTGATGTGCTGCATCAGACGGTCCAGAGCTATGAAGGTCCCTGTCCGGCCCACACCAGCACTGTGGAGAGAACACAAGATCATGTTAGTGGAGAGATACCAGCACTGTGGAGAGATACCAGCACTGTGGAGAGAAACCAGCACTGTGGAGAGAAACCAGCACTGTGGAGAGAAACCAGCACTGTGGAGAGACACCAGCACTGTGGAGAGAACACAAGATCATGTTAGTGGAGAGATACCAGCACTGTGGAGAGACACCAGCACTGTGGAGAGACGCCAGCACTGTGGAGAGACGCCAGCACTGTGGAGAGACGCCAGCACTGTGGAGAGACGCCAGCACTGTGGAGAGACGCCAGCACTGTGGAGAGACGCCAGCACTGTGGAGAGACGCCAGCACTGTGGAGAGACGCCAGCACTGTGGAGAGACGACAGCTCTGTGGAGAGACGCCAGCACTGTGGAGAGACGCCAGCACTGTGGAGAGGCGCCAGCACTGTGGAGAGGCGCCAGCACTGTGGAGAGGCGCCAGCACTGTGGAGAGGCGCCAGCACTGTGGAGAGACGCCAGCACTGTGGAGAGACGCCAGCACTGTGGAGAGACGCCAGCACTGTGGAGAGACGCCAGCACTGTGGAGAGACGCCAGCACTGTGGAGAGGCGCCAGCACTGTGGAGAGGCGCCAGCACTGTGGAGAGGCGCCAGCACTGTGGAGAGACGCCAGCACTGTGGAGAGACGCCAGCACTGTGGAGAGACGCCAGCACTGTGGAGAGACGACACCAGCACTGTGGAGAGAGACACCAGCACTGTGGAGAGAGACACCAGCACTGTGGAGAGAGACACCAGCACTGTGGAGAGAGACACCAGCACTGTGGAGAGACACCAGCACTGTGGAGAGATACCAGCACTGTGGAGAGATACCAGCACTGTGGAGAGACATTTCCTTTAGATCATTTGATACAAACAGAGCAGAACTGAATTGGTCAAATACATGTTTTATTATATTGAACCTTTATTCAACTAGGCCAGTCAGTTAAGAACAAATTGTTATTTACAGCGACGTCCTCCACCGGGCCAAACCCAGACGACGCTGGGCCAATTGTGCCCCGCCCCTATGGCTCACCCAATCACGGCCAGTTGTGATACAAGCTTTTAATACTTTAAAAAACGATTTACCGATTTTTTTGCAGAGTTTTACATCCACCGAGGTCATATTGAATGTAACCCAGTGACATGTCCTGACCCTTGTAAGAGGTCGTTTTCCATAGTAGGGCGCGACAGGTGGGGTGTTTTGGGTGGTTTTGGGTTTTCTGTTTCTATGTAGGGTTTTCTAGATTTCTATGTTTTTGTTTTTCTATGTTTTGGCCGGGTATGGTTTCCAATCGGAGGCAACTGTCTATCATTGTCTCTGATTGGAAACCATACTTAGGCAGCCTGTTTTTTTTCATGTGTGGGTTGTGGGTAGTTGTTTTCCGTTTTGTCAAAGTGTACCTTACCTGTTGGTCGTTTTGTTGTTTTTGTTTTTTTTTCATTAAAGAGAAGAATGAGCACTACCCACGCTGCACTACCCACGCTGCACTACCCACGCTGCACTACCCACGCTGCACCTTGGGTCTCCTTTAGACGACCCCTGCATTACACCCAGTTTTCTACCTGAGAGAGGGTCGGTACCGAGCAGCTTGACAGCACGGCCCCTGTGGTTGAGCCTGGTAGACCCCGTACGTACCTGCAGTGAACCACAATGGGTTCTTTGGTGCGGTTGGCCTGCTGGCGGACGATGTGGACGAACTTCAGGATGCTATCGATGGCGTTGACCGTGGGGACGCCGTGGTCCGGCCAGGATGTGTAGTTGAGATGGAGGACGTCCTGAGACTCATCAGCCTGCAAGGGGAAGAGACAAGCAGTTAGACAGGGCTGATGGATTAGTATACACCAGATCTCTCCATCTCTCTACCGGGTCTATCTAGCAGCAGGACACCTCTATAACATTTGGCTCAGATGTTTACATTACACCAGATCTCTCCATCTCTCTACTGGGTCTAGCTAGCAGCAGGACACCTCTATAACATTTGACTCAGATGTTTACATTACAGCAGATCTCTCCATCTCTCTACCGGGTCGATCTAGCAGCAGGACACCTCTATAACATTTGGCTCAGATGTTTACATTATACCAGATCTCTCCATCTCTCTACCGGGTCTAGCTAGCAGGACACCTCTATAACATTTGTCTCAGATGTTTACATTACACCAGATCTCTCCATCTCTCTACTGGGTCTAGCTAGCTAGCAGGACACCTCTATAACATTTGACTCAGATGTTTACATTATACCAGATCTCTCCATCTCTCTACCGGGTTGATCTAGCAGGACACCTCTATAACATTTGACTCACATTACTGTAGCATAAGGGCGATTCCACGGCAGGAAAATATTTTTGGTATCTCACGTTGTTCTGGAAATGCTCACATATAAAACGGAAGGATGTTTGAAATGCTTTTTTACATTTGTAACACAAACCATTTTTTTTTTTTAAATCCTGATGAAAGTGTCAGACCCAGAGATCCCATCTAGTGTCATTTAGACCTCTACCTGTCAGACCCTGAGATACCATCTAGTGTCAATTAGACCTCTAGGTGTCAGACCCAGAGATACCATCTAGTGTCATTTAGACCTCTAGGTGTCTCCTGTCAGACCCAGAGATACCATCTAGTGTCATTTAGACCTCTACGTGTCAGACCCAGAGATCCCATCTAGTGCCATTTAATCTGTCGTTCTGCCCCTGAACAAGGCAGTTAACCCACTGTTCCCCGGGAGGCTGTTATTGAAAATAAGAATTTGTTCTTAACTGACTTGCCTCGTTAAATAAAGGTCAAATAAAAAAATAAAAAAATTAGCCCTGAGATACTGACTGCATGTTCATTACATTATCTTTAGTCAGAACACAGCTGTGCTACGATCATTACATTATCTCTAGTCAGAACACAGCTATGCTACATTATCTCTAGTCAGAACACAGCTGTACTACGATCATTACATTATCTCTAGTCAGAACACAGCTATGCTACGATCATTACATTATCTCTAGTCAGAACACAGCTATGCTACATTATCTCTAGTCAGAACACAGCTGTACTACGATCATTACATTATCTCTAGTCAGAACACAGCTATGCTACATTATCTCTAGTCAGAACAGCTATGCTACGATCATTACATTATCTCTAGTCAGAACACAGCTATGCTACGATCATTACATTATCTCTAGTCAGAACACAGCTATGCTATGATCATTACATTATCTCTCGTCAGAACGTGGCTGTGCTACGATCATTACATTATCTCTAGTCAGAACGTGGCTATGCTACGATCATTACATTATCACTAGTCAGAACACAGCTATGCTACGATCATTACATTATCTCTAGTCAGAACGCGGCTATGCTAAATTATCTCTAGTCAGAACACAGCTATGCTACGATCATTACATTATCTCTAGTCAGAACACAGCTATGCTACGATCATTACATTATCTCTAGTCAGAACGCAGCTATGCTACGATCATTACATTATCTCTAGTCAGAACGCAGCTATGCTACGATCATTACATTATCTCTAGTCAGAATGTGGCTATGCTACGATCATTACATTATCTCTAGTCAGAACACAGCTATGCTACATTATCTCTAGTCAGAACGTGGCTATGCTACGGTCATTACATTATCTCTAGTCAGAACGCGGCTATGCTACGGTCATTACATTATCTCTAGTTAGAACACAGCTATGCTACGATCATTACATTATCTCTAGCCAGAACACAGCTATGCTACATTATCTCTAGTCAGAACACAGCTATGCTACGATCATTACATTATCTCTAGTCAGAACACAGCTATGCTACGATCATTACATTATCTCGTCAGAACACAGCTATGCTACATTATCTCTAGTCAGAACACAGCTATGCTACGATCATTACATTATCTCTAGTCAGAACACAGCTATGCTACGATCATTACATTATCTCTAGTCAGAACACAGCTATGCTACGATCATTACATTATCTCTAGTCAGAACACAGCTATGCTACGATCATTACATTATCTCTAGTCAGAACACAGCTATGCTACGATCATTACATTATCTCTAGTCAGAACACAGCTATGCTACGATCATTACATTATCTCTAGTCAGAACACAGCTATGCTACGATCATTACATTATCTCTAGCCAGAACACAGCTATGCTACATTATCTCTAGTCAGAACACAGCTATGCTACGATCATTACATTATCTCTAGCCAGAACACAGCTATGCTATGATCATTACATTATCTCTAGTCAGAACGTGGCTATGCTACATTATCTCTAGTCAGAACGTGGCTATGCTGCGATCATTACATTATCTCTAGTCAGAACGTGGCTATGCTGCGATCATTATATTATCTCTAATCAGAACGCGGCTATGCTACATTATCTCTAGTCAGAACGTGGCTATGCTACATTATCTCTAGTCAGAACGTGGCTATGCTGTGATCATTACATTATCTCTAGTCAGAACGTGGCTATGCTACGATCATTACATTATCTCTAGTCAGAACACAGCTATGCTACGATCATTACATTATCTCTACAACACACTAGTGCATCGCACAGTTCGGGCTTGAATTGATGTATCTCTAGAGAAACTGCATTGAGCTCACACCAACAAACAAAATAAGGAAATGGAACAAATAATTGAATGGATGTCGGTCAATTAGTTGCTTAAAAAACGGAAAATAACAGACATTTCAGTTAATGCTCAGCACAAAAAATATTCATATTGATATCTCAAAAGAGTTTTTATTTTGTTAAATTTTAGAAATAGTTTTGACACACATACAGTTGAATTCGGAGGTTTACATCCACTTTAGGTTGGAGTCATTAAAACTCGTTTTTCAACCACTCCACAAATTTCTTGTTACCAAACTATAGTTTTTGCAAGTCGGTTAGGACATCTACTTTGTGCATGACAAGTCATTTTTCCAACAATTGTTTACAGACAGATTATTTCACTTATAATTCCCTGTATCACACTTCAAGTGGGTCAGAAGTTTACATACACTAAGTTGACTGTGCCTTTAAACAGCTTGGAAAATTCCAGAAAATGATGTCATGGCTTTAGAAGCTTCTGATAGGCTAATTGACATCATTTGAGTCAATTGGAGGTGTATCTGTGGATGTATTTCAAGGCCTACCTTCAAACTCAGTGCCTCTTTGCTTGACATCATGGGAAAATCAAAAGAAATCAGCCAAGACCTCAGAAAATAAATTGTAGACCTCCACAAGTCTGGTTCATCCTTGGGAGCAATTTCCAAATGCCTGAAGGTACCATGTTCATCTGTACAAACAATAGTACGCAAGTATAAACACCACGAGACCACGCAGCCGTCATACCGCTCAGGAAGGAGACGCATTCTGTCTCCTAGAGATTAACGTACTTGGTGCGAAAAGTACAAATCAATCCCAGAACAACAGCAAAAGACCTTGTGAAGATGCTGGAAGAAACAGGTACAAAAGTATCTATATCCACAGTAAAATGAGTCCTATATCGACATAACCTGAAAGGCCGCTCAGCAAGGAAGAAGCCACTGCTCCAAAACCGCCATAAAAAAGCCAGACTACGGTTTGCAACTGTACTTTTTGGAGAAATGTCCTCTGGTCTGATGAAACAAAAATAGAACTGTTTGGCCATAATGACCATCGTTATGTTTGGAGGAAAAAGGGGGAGGCTTGCAAGCCGAAGATCACCATCCCAACCGTGAAGCACGGAGGTGGCAGCATCATGTTGTGGGGGTGCTTTGCTGCAGGAGGGACTGGTGCACTTCACAAAATAGATGGCATCATGAGGCAGGAAAATGATGTGGATATATTGAAGCAACATCTGAAGACATCAGTCAGGAAGTTAAAGTTTGGTCGCAAATGGATCTTCCAAGTGGACAATAACCCCAAGCATACTTCCAAAGTTGTGACAAAATGGCTTAAGGACAACAAAGTCAAGGTATTGGAGTGACCATCACAAAGCCCTGAACTCAATCTTATAGAAAATGTGTGTGCAGAACTGAAAAAGCATGTGCGAGCAAGGAGGCCTACAAACCTGACTCAGTTACACCAGCTCTGTCAGGAGGAATGGGCCAAAATTCACCCAACTTATTGTGGGAAGCTTGTGGAAGGCTACCCGAAACGTTTCATCCAAGTTAAACAATTTAAATGCAATGCTACCAAATACTAATTGAGTGTATGTAAACTTCTGACCCACTGGGAATGTGATGAAAGAAATAAAAGCTGAAATAAATCATTCTCTCTACTATTATTCTGACATTTCACATTCTTAAAATAAAGTGGTGATCCTAACTGACCTAAAACAGGGAATTTTTACTGGGGATTAAATGTCAGGAATTGTGAAAAACTGAGTTTAAATGTATATGGCTAAGGTGTATGTAAACTTCCGACTTCAACTATAGGTCTATGCGCTAGGCTACATTTAAAAAAAATGTATTTATTTATTCCACCTTTATTTAACCAGGTAGGCTAGTTGAGAACAAGTCCTTTATTTAACCAGGTAGGTTAGTAGAGAACAAGTCCTTTATTTAACCAGGTAGGCTAGTTGAGAACAAGTCCTTTATTTAACCAGGTAGGCTAGTTGAGAACAAGTCCTTTATTTAACCAGGTAGGCTAGTTGAGAACAAGTCCTTTATTTAACCAGGTAGGTTAGTTGAGAACAAGTCCTTTATTTAACCAGGTAGGCTAGTTGAGAACAAGTCCTTTATTTAACCAGGTAGGCCAGTTGAGAACAAGTTCTCATTTACAACTGCGACCTGGCCAAGATAAAGCAATGCAGTTCGACAACATACAACAACACAGAGTTACACATGGAGTAAAAACAAACATACAGTCAATAATACAGCAGAATGAGGAGTGCGATGAGGTGTACATGAGGTGTGCGACTATGACTCCAACAAGTCGCAAAAATAAAAGCCATTGTTTCTTAAGCTGGGCATCACTGACAAGTGATAATATATAATTCACAAGCGATACGCTAATATTGTCACCCATCAGACTATTCTTGATTTAATCTGGTCTTTACATACAATACTAAATAATACATGTTCAGCGTAAATTGTTAAAAGTAGTTCTCGTGCAACGAGTGTTGTTTGATTTGTTAAACTTTGAAATCAGTGTTGTTTTGTTAAACTTTCAAATCAGTGTTGTTTTGTTAAACTTTCAAATCAGTGTTGTTTGTTTTGTTAAACTTTGAAATCAGTGTTGTTTTGTTAAACTTTGAAATCAGTGTTGTTTGTTTTGTTCAACTTTGAAATCAGTGTTGTTTGTTTTGTTCAACTTTGAAATCAGTGTTGTTTTGTTAAACTTTGAAATCAGTTGTTGTTTGTTTATCATGTAATGCTGTAGATCCACTCACATATCCCAGTCTGAAGTTCCGTATGGTCCATTCTGGTGATTCTGACTCGGACAGCATCTCAACACTGATCTCTCCGTAGGCCACCGGCTCGTCTGTGAACGGCCAGTAGTGGTCACACTTCACCCTGCGTCTCTCATTACACTGCGTCAGCATCACAATGACCCGGCTCTTCTGCTGCAGGACCATGTTCCAGAAGTCGTTCCTCGTCTCAGGCAGAGGGCCCTGGGTGGCGATGTACTCTCTGGGTGATTTATAACCCTGTAGAGGGAGAAAACCAGGGTTATGGTTACTGGAGGGGGAGAGGATGATGTAGTTGGTATGTACTGGTACTGAATGGTATGTAGTTGGTATGTACTGGTACTTACTGGTATGTAGTTGGTATGTACTGGTACTTACTGGTATGTAGTTGGCATGTATTGGTATGTAGTTGGTACGTACTGGTATGTAATGGTATGTAGTTGGTATGTAATGGTTCTTACTGGTATGTAGTTGGTATGCACTGGTACTTACTGGTATGTAGTTGGTATGTAGTTGGTATGTAATGGTATGTAGTTGGTATGTACTGGTACTTACTGGTATGTAGTTGGTATGTACTGGTACTTACTGGTATGTAGTTGGTATGTACTGGTACTTACTGGTATGTAGTTGGTATGTACTGGTACTTACTGGTATGTAGTTTGTATGTACTGGTTCTTACTGGTATGTAGTTGGTATGTAATGGTATGTAGTTGGTATGTACTGGTTCTTACTGGTATTTAGTTGGTATGTACTGGTACTTACTGGTATGTAGTTTGTATGTAATGGTATGTAGTTGGTATGTACTGGTACTTACTGGTATGTAGTTGGTATGTAATGGTATGTAGTTGGTATGTACTGGTATGTAGTTGGTATGCACTGGTACTTACTGGTATGTAGTTGGTATGTAGTTGTATGTAATGGTATGTAGTTGGTATTTAGTTGGTATGTACTGGTTCTTACTGGTATGTAGTTGGTATGTACTGGTACTTACTGGTATGTAGTTTGTATGTAATGGTATGTAGTTGGTATGTACTGGTACTTACTGGTATGTAGTTGGTATGTAATGGTATGTAGTTGGTATGTACTGGTATGTAGTTGGTATGCACTGGTACTTACTGGTATGTAATGGTATGTAGTTGGTATTTAGTTGGTATGCACTGGTACTTACTGGTATGTAGTTGGTATGTAGTTGGTATGTAATGGTATGTACTTGGTATGTAGTTGGTATGTAATGGTATGTAGTTGGTATGCACTGGTGCTTACTGATATGTAGTTGGTACTTACTGGTATGTAGTAGGTATGTAGTTGGTATGTAGTTGGTATGTAGTTGGTATGTAATGGTATGTAGTTGGTATGTAATGGTATGTAGTTGGTATGTAGTTGGTATGTACTGGTATGTAGTTGGTATGTAGTTGGTATGTAATGGTATGTAGTTGGTATGTAATGGTACGTAGTTGGTATGTAGTTGGTATGTAATGGTATGTAGTTGGTATGTAGTTGGTATGCACTGGTACTTACTGGTATGTAGTTGGTATGTAATGGTATGTAGTTGGTATGTAATGGTGTGTAGTTGGTATGCACTGGTACTTACTGGTATGTAGTTGGCGTTGATGTAGTCAGATCCCTCGTCGTTATGTAAATAGATCAGCTTCACTCTGCTGAAGTCATCTGGGGAAAGTCACGGTTCTATTCAGTACTCATCAGTTTCCTGTTTCCTGTTTCTACAGATTAACCAGCATGTTATATATGGCCTAGTGTCTGGTCTCTCACATGGCAGGATGTTGGTGTAGTGTTATATATGGTCCCCCTGGTCACTCACATGGCAGGATGTTGGTGTTCTGTTATATATGGCATAGTGTCCGGTCACTCACATGGCAGGATGTTGGTGTGCTGTTATATATGGTCCCCCTGGTCACTCACATGGCAGGATGTTGGTGTTCTGTTATATATGGCATAGTGTCCGGTCACTCACATGGCAGGATGTTGGTGTGCTGTTATATATGGTCCCCCTGGTCACTCACATGGCAGGATGTTGGTGTGCTGTTATATATGGTCCCCCTGGTCACTCACATGGCAGGATGTTGGTGTACTGTTATATATGGTCCCCCTGGTCACTCACATGGCAGGATGTTGGTGTACTGTTATATATGGTCCCCCTGGTCACTCACATGGCAGGATGTTGGTGTGCTGTTATATATGGTCCCCCTGGTCACTCACATGGCAGGATGTTGGTGTGCTGTTATATATGGTCCCCCTGGTCACTCACATGGCAGGATGTTGGTGTAGTGTTATATATGGTCCCCCTGGTCACTCACATGGCAGGATGTTGGTGTGCTGTTATATATGGTCCCCCTGGTCACTCACATGGCAGGATGTTGGTGTACTGTTATATATGGTCCCCCTGGTCACTCACATGGCAGGATGTTGGTGTGCTGTTATATATGGTCCCCCTGGTCACTCACATGGCAGGATGTTGGTGTACTGTTATATATGGTCCCACTGGTCACTCACATGGCAGGATGTTGGTGTGCTGTTATATATGGTCCCCCTGGTCACTCACATGGCAGGATGTTGGTGTACTGTTATATATGGCCTAGTGTCCGGTCACTCACATGACAGGATGTTGGTGTACTGTTATATATGGTCCCCCTGGTCACTCACATGACAGGATGTTGGTGTGCTGTTATATATGGTCCCCCTGGTCACTCACATGGCAGGATGTTGGTGTGCTGTTATATATGGTCCCCCTGGTCACTCACATGGCAGGATGTTGGTGTGCTGTTATATATGGTCCCCCTGGTCACTCACATGACAGGATGTTGGTGTACTGTTATATATGGTCCCCCTGGTCACTCACATGGCAGGATGTTGGTGTACTGTTATATATGGTCCCCCTGGTCACTCACATGGCAGGATGTTGGTGTGCTGTTATATATGGTCCCCTGGTCACTCACATGGCAGGATGTTGGTGTGCTGTTATATATGGTCCCCTGGTCACTCACATGGCAGGATGTTGGTGTGCTGTTATATATGGTCCTCCTGGTCACTCACATGGCAGGATGTTGGTGTACTGTTATATATGGTGTAGTGTCTGGGTCACTCACATGGCAGGATGTTGGTGTAGCGGTTCTTGGGTCTGTTGATTGGCAGGTCTGCTGCATCATGGGAAAGATCCAGTCCTACGCTCTTCAGCTCCTACAACATGACAGACACATGACCGGCCATGACCACGCCTCAAACACAATATCTAATCCAGGGATAACATGACAGGCCATGAGCGACGCCTCAAACACAATATCTAATCCAGGGATAACATGACCATGACCACGCCTCAAACACAATATCTAATCCAGCTATACAACATGACAGGCCATGAGCGACGCCTCAAACACAATATATAATCCAGGTATAACATGATCATTAATCTAATCCAGGTATAACATGATCCAGGTATAACATGATCATATATCTAATCCAGATATAACATGATCATATATCTAATCCAGGTATAACATGATCCAGGTATAACATGATCATATATCTAATCCAGGTATAACATGATTATATATCTAATCCAGGTATAACATGACCATATATCTAATCCAGGTATAACATGATCATATATCTAATCCAGGTATAACATGATCATATATCTAATCCAGGTATAACATGATCATATATCTAATCCAGGTATAACATGATTATATATCTAATCCAGGTATAAAATGATCATATATCTAATCCAGGTATAACATAATCCAGGTATAACATGATCATATATCTAATCCAGGTATAACATGACCATATATCTAATCCAGGTATAACATGATCATATATCTAATCCAGGTATAACATGATCATATATCTAATCCAGGTATAACATGATTATATATCTAATCCAGGTATAACATGATCATATATCTAATCCAGGCATAACATGATCATATATCTAATCCAGGTATAACATGATCATATATCTAATCCAGGTATAACATGATCATATATCTAATCCAGGTATAACATAATCCAGGTATAACATGATCATATATCTAATCCAGGTATAACATGATCATATATCTAATCCAGGTATAACATGATCATATATCTAATCCAGGTATAACATGATCCAGGTATAACATGACCATATATCTAATCCAGGTATAACATGATCATATATCTAATCCAGATATAACATGATCATATATCTAATCCAGGTATAACATGATCCAGGTATAACATGACCATATATCTAATCCAGGTATAACATGATCATATATCTAATCCAGGTATAACATGATCATATATCTAATCCAGGTATAACATGATCATATATCTAATCCAGGTATAACATGATCATATATCTAATCCAGGTATAACATGATCATATATCTAATCCAGGTATAACATGATCATATATCTAATCCAGGGATAACATGATCATATATCTAATCCAGGTATAACATGATCATATATCTAATCCAGGTATAACATGATTATATATCTAATCCAGGTATAACATGATCATATATCTAATCCAGGTATAACATGATCATATATCTAATCCAGGTATAACATGATCATATATCTAATCCAGGTATAACATGATCATATATCTAATCCAGGTATAACATGATTATATATCTAATCCAGGTATAACATGAACATATATCTAATCCAGGTATAACATGATCATATATCTAATCCAGGTATAACATGATCATATATCTAATCCAGGTATAACATGATCCAGGTATAACATGATCATATATCTAATCCAGGTATAACATGATCATATATCTAATCCAGGTATAACATGATCATATATCTAATCCAGGTATAACATGATCCAGGTATAGCATGATCATATATCTAATCTAGGTATAACATGATCATATATCTAATCCAGGTATAACATGATCATATATCTAATCCAGGTATAACATGACCATATATCTAATCCAGGTATAACATGATCATATATCTAATCCAGGTATAACATGATCATATATCTAATCAAGGTATAACATGATCATATATCTAATCCAGGTATAACATGATCATATATCTAATCCAGGTATAACATGATCATTTAACTAATCCAGGTATAACATGATCATATATCTAATCCAGGTATAACATGATTATATATCTAATCCAGGTATAACATGATTATATATCTAATCCAGGTATAACATGATCATATATCTAATCCAGGTATAACATAATCCAGGTATAACATGATTATATATCTAATCCAGGTATAACATGATCATAAATCTAATCCAGGTATAACAGGATCATATATCTAATCCATATGATCATATATCTAATCCAGGTATAACATGATCATATATCTAATCCAGGTATAACATGATCATATATCTAATCCAGGTATAACATGATCATATATCTAATCCAGGTATACCATGATCATATATCTAATCCAGGTATAACATGATCATATATCTAATCCAGGTATAACATAATCATATATCTAATCCAGGTATAACATGATCATAAATCTAATCCAGGTATAACAGGATCATATATCTAATCCAGGTATAACATGATCATATATCTAATCCAGGTATAACATGATCATATATCTAATCCAGGTATAACATGATCATATATCTAATCCATATGATCATATATCTAATCCAGGTATAACATGATCATATATCTAATCCAGGTAAAACATGATCATATATCTAATCCAGGTATAACATAATCATATATCTAATCCAGGTATAACATGATCATATATCTAATCCAGGTATAACATGATCATATATCTAATCCAGGTATAACATGATCATATATCTAATCCAGGTATAACATGATCATATATCTAATCCATATGATCATATATCTAATCCAGGTATAACATGATCATATATCTAATCCAGGTATAAAATGACCATATATCTAATCCAGGTATAACATGATCATATATCTAATCCAGGTATAACATGATCATATATCTAATCCAGGTATAACATGATCATATATCTAATCCAGGTATAACATGATCCAGGTATAACATGATCATATATCTAATCCAGATATAACATGATCATATATCTAATCTAGGTATGACATGATCATATATCTAATCCTGGTATAACATGATCATATATCTAATCCAGGTATAACATGACCATATATCTAATCCAGGTATAACATGATCATATATCTAATCCAGGTATAACATGATCATATCTAATCCAGGTATAACATGATCATATATCTAATCCAGGAATAACATGATCATATATCTAATCCAGGTATAACATGATCATAAATCTAATCCAAGTATAACAGGATCATATATCTAATCCAGGTATAACATGATCATATATCTAATCCAGGTATAACATGATCATATATCTAATCCAGGTATAACATGATCATATATCTAATCCATATGATCATATATCTAATCCAGGTATAACATGATCATATATCTAATCCAGGTAAAACATGATCATATATCTAATCCAGGTATAACATGATCATATATCTAATCCAGGTATAACATGATCATATATCTAATCCAGGTATAACATGATCATATATCTAATCCAGGTATAACATGATCATATATCTAATCCAGGTATAACATGATCATATATTTAATCCAGGTATAACATGATCATATCTAATCCAGGTATAACATGATCATATATCTAATCCAGGTATAAAATGACCATATATCTAATCCAGGTATAACATGATCATATATCTAATCCAGGTATAACATGATCATATATCTAATCCAGGTATAACATGATCATATATCTAATCCAGGTATAACATGATCATATATCTAATCCAGGTATAACATGATCCAGGTATAACATGATCATATATCTAATCCAGATATAACATGATCATATATCTAATCTAGGTATAACATGATCATATATCTAATCCTGGTATAACATGATCATATATCTAATCCAGGTATAACATGACCATATATCTAATCCAGGTATAACATGATCATATATCTAATCCAGGTATAACATGATCATATATCTAATCAAGGTATAACATGATCATATATCTAATCCAGGTATAACATGATCATATATCTAATCCAGGTATAACATGATCATATATCTAATCCAGGTATAACATGATCATATATCTAATCCAGGTATAACATGATCATATATCTAATCCAGGTATAACATGATCATATATCTAATCCAGGTATAACATGATCCAGGTATAACATGATCATATATCTAATCCAGATATAACATGATCATATATCTAATCTAGGTATGACATGATCATATATCTAATCCTGGTATAACATGATCATATATCTAATCCAGGTATAACATGACCATATATCTAATCCAGGTATAACATGATCATATATCTAATCCAGGTATAACATGATCATATCTAATCCAGGTATAACATGATCATATATCTAATCCAGGTATAACATGATCATATATCTAATCCAGTTATAACATGATCATATATCTAATCCAGGTATAACATGATCATATATCTAATCCAGGTATAACATGATCATATATTTAATCCAGGTATAACATGATCATATCTAATCCAGGTATAACATGATCATATATCTAATCCAGGTATAAAATGACCATATATCTAATCCAGGTATAACATGATCATATATCTAATCCAGGTATAACATGATCATATATCTAATCCAGGTATAACATGATCATATATCTAATCCAGGTATAACATGATCATATATCTAATCCAGGTATAACATGATCCAGGTATAACATGATCATATATCTAATCCAGGTATAACATGATCATATATCTAATCCAGGTATAACATGATCATATATCTAATCCAGGTATAACATGATCATATATCTAATCCATATGATCATATATCTAATCCAGGTATAACATGATCATATATCTAATCCAGGTAAAACATGATCATATATCTAATCCAGGTATAACATGATCATATATCTAATCCAGGTATAACATGATCATATATCTAATCCAGGTATAACATGATCATATATCTAATCCAGGTATAACATGATCATATATTTAATCCAGGTATAACATGATCATTTAACTAATCCAGGTATAACATGATCATATATCTAATCCAGGTATAACATGATCATATATCTAATCCAGGTATAACATGATCATATATCTAATCCAGGTATAACATGATCATATATCTAATCCAGGTATAACATGATCCAGGTATAACATGATCATATATCTAATCCAGATATAACATGATCATATATCTAATCTAGGTATGACATGATCATATATCTAATCCTGGTATAACATGATCATATATCTAATCCAGGTATAACATGACCATATATCTAATCCAGGTATAACATGATCATATATCTAATCCAGGTATAACATGATCATATCTAATCCAGGTATAACATGATCATATATCTAATCCAGGTATAACATGATCATTTAACTAATCCAGGTATAACATGATCATATATCTAATCCAGGTATAACATGATTATATATCTAATCCAGGTATAACATGATTATATATCTAATCCAGGTATAACATGATCATAAATCTAATCCAGGTATAACAGGATCATATATCTAATCCATATGATCATATATCTAATCCAGGTATAACATGATCATATATCTAATCCAGGTATAACATGATCATATATCTAATCCAGGTATAACATGATCATATATCTAATCCAGGTATACCATGATCATATATCTAATCCAGGTATAACATGATCATATATCTAATCCAGGTATAACATAATCCAGGTATAACATGTTTCTGTGTATCATTAGGTCATCAGAATACTACCTCAAACTGCAGAGAAAACTTGTAGGCGGAGTCTTTGCTCATGTCTTTGAGGTACGCTTCAAAGTCATCCAGCTGGACAGGGCTGAAACAGAACACACACAGAACAGTCATCCAGCTGGACAGGGCTGAAACACAACACAGAGAACAGTCATCCAGCTGGACATGACTGAAACACAACACACAGAACAGTCATCCAGCTGGACAGGGCTGAAACAGAACAGTCATCCAGCTGGACAGGGCTGAAACAGAACACACACAGAACAGTCATCCAGCTGGACAGGGGCTGAAACACAACACAGAGAACAGTCATCCAGCTGGACAGGACTGAAACACAACACACAGAACAGTCATCCAGCTGGACAGGGCTGAAACAGAACAGTCATCCAGCTGGACAGGGCTGAAACAGAACACAGAGAACAGAACAGTCATCCAGCTGGACAGGGCTGAAACACAACACACACAGAACAGACATCCAGCTGGACAGGGCTGAAACACAACACACAGAGAACAGTCATCCAGCTGTACAGAGCTGAAACGGAACACACACAGAACAGAACAGTCATCCAGCTGGACAGGGCTGAAACACAACACACACAGAACAGTCATCCAGCTGGACAGAGCTGAAACAGAACACACACAGAACAGTCATCCAGCTGGACAGGGCTGAAACAGAACAGTCATCCAGCTGGACAGGGCTGAAACACAACACACACAGAACAGTCATCCAGCTGGACAGGGCTGAAACAGAACACACACAGAACAGTCATCCAGCTGGACAGGGTTGAAACACAACACACAGAACAGTCATCCAGCTGGACAGGGCTGAAACACAACACACAGAACAGTCATCCAGCTGGACAGGGGCTGAAACACAACACACACAGAACAGTCATCCAGCTGGACAGGGCTGAAACACAACACACACAGAACAGACATCCAGCTGGACAGGGGCTGAAACACAACACACAGAACAGTCATCCAGCTGGACAGCGGTGGGGTTAAAAGCCAGCGGTGGGGTGCAGGGTGGTCTGCTGCTGGTTAAAGCCAGCGGTGGGGTGCAGGGTGGTCTGCTGCTGGTTAAAGCCAGCGGTGGGGTGCAGGGTGGTCTGCTGCTGGTTAAAGCCAGCGGTGGGGTGCAGGGTGGTCTGCTGGTTAAAGCTAGCGGTGGGGTGAAGGGTGGTCTGCTGCTGGTTAAAGCCAGCGGTGGGATGCAGGGTGGTATGCTGCTGGTTAAAGCCAGCGGTGGGGTGCAGGGTGGTCTGCTGCTGGTTAAAGCCAGCGGTGGCATGCAGGGTGGTCTGCTGCTGGTTAAAGCCAGCGGTGGGGTGCAGGGTGGTCTGCTGCTGGTTAAAGCCAGCGGTGGGATGCAGGGTGGTCTGCTGCTGGTTAAAGCCAGCGGTGGGGTGCAGGGTGGTCTGCTGCTGGTTAAAGCCAGCGGTGGGATGCAGGGTGGTCTGCTGCTGGTTAAAGCCAGCGGTGGGATGCAGGGTGGTCTGTTGCTGGTGTAAGCCACAGTGGGATGCAGGGTGGTCTGCTGCTGGTTAAAGCCAGCGGTGGGGTGCAGGGTGGTCTGCTGCTGGTTAAAGCCAGCGTTGGGATGCAGGGTGGTCTGCTGCTGGTTAAAGCCAGCGGTGGGGTGCAGGGTGGTCTGCTGCTGGTTAAAGCCAGCGGTGGGGTGCAGGGTGGTCTGCTGCTGGTTAAAGCCAGCGGTGGGATGCAGGGTGGTCTGCAGGGTGGTCTGCTGCTGGTTAAAGCCAGCGGTGGGGTGCAGGGTGGTCTGCTGCTGGTTAAAGCCAGCGGTGGGATGCAGGGTGGTCTGTTGCTGGTGTAAGCCACAGTGGGATGCAGGGTGGTCTGCTGCTGGTTAAAGCCAGCGGTGGGGTGCAGGGTGGTCTGCTGCTGGTTAAAGCCAGCGGTGGGGTGAAGGGTCGTCTGCTGCTGGTTAAAGCCAGTGGTGGGATGCAGGGTGGTTTGCAGGGTGGTCTGCTGCTGGTTAAAGCCAGCGGTGGGGTGCAGGGTGGTCTGCTGCTGGTTAAAGCCAGTGGTGGGATGCAGGGTGGTCTGCTGCTGGTTAAAGCCAGCGGTGGGATGCAGGGTGGTCTGTTGCTGGTTAAAGCCACAGTGGGGTGCAGGGTGGTCTGCTGCTGGTTAAAGCCAGCGGTGGGGTGCAGGGTGGTGGCTCAGTTGGTAGAGCATGGTGTTTGTAACGTGTTTGCAACGCCAGGGTTGTGGGTTCGATTCCCACGGGGGACCAGTGCGGAGAAAAAAATTATGAAATGTATGCATTCACTACTGTAAGTCGCTCTGGATAAGAGCGTCTGCTAAATGACTAAAATGTAAAATGTAAAAAAAAAAATGTAAATGGTCTGCTGCTGGTTAAAGCCAGCAGTGGGATGCAGGGTGGTCTGCTGCTGGTTAAAGCCAGCAGTGGGATGCAGGGTGGTCTGCTGCTGGTTAAAGCCAGCGGTGGGGTGCAGGGTGGTCTGCTGCTGGTTAAAGCCAGCGGTGGGATGCAGGGTGGTCTGCTGCTGGTTAAAGCCAGCGGTGGGATGCAGGGTGGTCTGTTGCTGGTGTAAGCCACAGTGGGATGCAGGGTGGTCTGCTGCTGGTTAAAGCCAGCGGTGGGGTGCAGGGTGGTCTGCTGCTGGTTAAAGCCAGCGGTGGGGTGCAGGGTGGTCTGCTGCTGGTTAAAGCCAGCGGTGGGGTGCAGGGTGGTCTGCTGCTGGTTAAAGCCAGCGGTGGGATGCAGGGTGGTCTGCAGGGTGGTCTGCTGCTGGTTAAAGCCAGCGGTGGGGTGCAGGGTGGTCTGCTTCTGGTTAAAGCCAGCGGTGGGATGCAGGGTGGTCTGTTGCTGGTGTAAGCCACAGTGGGATGCAGGGTGGTCTGCTGCTGGTTAAAGCCAGCGGTGGGGTGCAGGGTGGTCTGCTGCTGGTTAAAGCCAGCGGTGGGGTGAAGGGTCGTCTGCTGCTGGTTAAAGCCAGTGGTGGGATGCAGGGTGGTTTGCAGGGTGGTCTGCTGCTGGTTAAAGCCAGCGGTGGGGTGCAGGGTGGTCTGCTGCTGGTTAAAGCCAGTGGTGGGATGCAGGGTGGTCTGCTGCTGGTTAAAGCCAGCGGTGGGATGCAGGGTGGTCTGTTGCTGGTTAAAGCCACATTGGGGTGCAGGGTGGTCTGCTGCTGGTTAAAGCCAGCGGTGGGGTGCAGGGTGGTCTGCTGCTGGTTAAAGCCAGCGGTGGGATGCAGGGTGGTCTGCTGCTGGTTAAAGCCAGCGGTGGGGTGCAGGGTGGTCTGCTGCTGGTTAAAGCCAGCGGTGGGGTGCAGGGTGGTCTGCTGCTGGTTAAAGCCAGCAGTGGGATGCAGGGTGGTCTGCAGGGTGGTCTGCTGCTGGTTAAAGCCAGCGGTGGGGTGCAGGGTGGTCTGCTGCTGGTTAAAGCCAGCGGTGGGATGCAGGGTGGTATGCTGCTGGTTAAAGCCACAGTGGGGTGCAGGGTGGTATGTGGTAACACACACACACATTAACACACACACACATACATACACACACACAGATTAACATACTTCACACACACACACACACACACACACACACACACACACACACACACACACACACACACACACACACACAGTGTTACCTTGTCAGTTTCCGTCTCTTTAAAGCAGTCTTGCTCCTATAAAACACAGACAGGAGGAATCCATGACTGTTTGTTGTTAAACCACCTTGAATATATAATCAGACATTTAGTTCCCAACAGAACCAGTTATCAGAACCATCCCATTAAATCCCAACAGAACACTGTGATCAGAACCATCCCATCAAATCCCAACAGAACCAGTGATCAGAACCATCCCATCAAATCCCAACAGAACACAGTGATCAGAACCATCCCATCAAATCCCAACAGAACCAGTTATCAGAACCATCCCTCTACCACTGGACCCACATCATCAAATCCCAACAGCACCAGTTATCAGAACCATCCCATCAAATCCCAACAGAACCAGTGATCAGAACCATCCCATCAAATCCCAACAGAACCAGTGATCAGAACCATCCCATCAAATCCCAACAGAACCAGTGATCAGAACCATCCCATCAAATCCCAACAGAACCAGTTATAAGAACCATCCCATCAAACCCCAACAGAACCAGTTATCAGAACCATCCCTCTACCACTGGACCCACATCATCAAATCCCAACAGAACCAGTTATCAGAACCATCCCATCAAATCCCAACAGAACCTGTTATCAGAACCATCCCTCTACCACTGAACCCACATCACCACAGAACCTACAGAACCAGTTATCAGCGAGCAGAAAGCGAGCAGACAGCGTGCAGACAGCAGGCAGACAGCAGGCAGACAGCGTGCAGACAGCGAGCAGACAGCGTGCAGACAGCAAGAAGACAGCGTGCAGACAGCGTGCAGACAGCGTGCAGACAGCGAGCAGACAGCGAGCAGACAGCGTGCAGACAGCGAGCAGACAGCGTGCAGACAGCGTGCAGACAGCGAGCAGACAGCCTGCAGACAGCGAGCAGACAGCCTGCAGACAGCGAGCAGACAGCGTGCAGACAGCGAGCAGACAGCGTGCAGACAGCGTGCAGACAGCGTGCAGACAGCGAGCAGACAGCGTGCAGACAGCGAGCAGACAGCGTGCAGACAGCGTGCAGACAGCGAGCAGACAGCAAGCAGACAGTAAGGCCCCAGAACAGTTCCTTACCAAGGAGACAGAAGGGGACAGCTTTTCTAACACAGGCCCCAGAACAGTTCCTTACCAAGGAGACAGAGAGGACAGCCTTTCTAACACAGGCCCCAGAACAGTTACTTACCAAGGAGACAGAGGAGGACAGCCTTTCTAACACAGGCCCCAGAACAGTTCCTTACCAAGGAGACAGAGAGGACAGCCTTTCTAACACAGGCCCCAGAACAGTTCCTTACCAAGGAGACAGAGGGGACAGCCTTTCTAACACAGGCCCCAGAACAGTTCCTTACCCAGGAGACAGAGGGGACAGCCTTTCTAACACAGGCCCCAGAACAGTTCCTTACCAAGGAGGCAGAAGGGGACAGCCTTTCTAACACAGGCCCCAGAACAGTTCCTTACCAAGGAGACAGAGAGGACAGCCTTTCTAACACAGGCCCCAGAACAGTTCCTTACCAAGGAGACAGAGAGGACAGCCTTTCTAACACAGGCCCCAGAACAGTTCCTTACCAAGGAGGCAGCGAGCAGACAGCCTTTCTAACACAGGCCCCAGAACAGTTCCTTACCAAGGAGACAGAGAGGACAGCCTTTCTAACACAGGCCCCAGAACAGTTCCTTACCAAGGAGACAGAGGGGACAGCCTTTCTAACACAGGCCCCAGAACAGTTCCTTACCAAGGAGACAGAGAGGACAGCCTTTCTAACACAGGCCCCAGAACAGTTCCTTACCAAGGAGACAGAGAGGACAGCCTTTCTAACACAGGCCCCAGAACAGTTACTTACCAAGGATTAATATAAAAAGCCAAAAGATAGTCCGTCCAAAGGCAGGATGGCAGGAGGGTGAGGAAGGCAAAGAGGCTCCTTCGCCTGAAGGGTTCAGAACAGACAGACAGACAGACAGACAGACAGACAGACAGACAGACAGACAGACAGACAGACAGACAGACAGACAGACAGCATTAGTAACATGGCAGAGAGGTAGGGAAGCCTGTCAGTCTGAGCCTGTTAATAAGGCCCACTATAGTGACCTGTCTTTAACTCTCTGGTCAAGACAATAAACAGCCTTCTGTTGGTTCACAGTGGAGACATCAATGACTGTGTTGTTTTGATCAGTGCTCTAACAGCTGTTCAGTAGGGCCCAGTGTTCAGTAGGGCCCAGTGTTCATTAGGGCCCAGTGTTCAGTAACAGACCGTCTTTAAGCCCCAAGGCCTGCCGTAACGGACCGTCTTTAAGCCCCAAGGCCTGACGTAACGGACCGTCTTTAAGCCCCAAGGCCTGCCGTAACAGACCGTCTTTAAGCACCAAGGCCTGCCGTAACAGACCGTCTTTAAGCCCCCCTGCCGTAACGGACCGTCTTTAAGCCCCAAGGCCTGCCGTAACAGACCGTCTTTAAGCCCCAAGGCCTGCCGTAACGGACCGTCTTTAAGCCCCAAGGCCTGCCGTAACAGACCGTCGTTAAGCCCCAAGGCCTGCCGTAACGGACCGTCGTTAAGCCCCAAGGCCTGCCGTAACAGACCGTCTTTAAGCCCCAAGGCCTGCCGTAACGGACCGTCTTTAAGACCTCATATGAATCATCATTAGTCTGTTATCAACAGCTTCAGAAGGACATCGTTTACTGGACATAACTGACAGTTTCAACAACCATCTCTTGATAAAAGGTACAGAGTCCCAATTGTTGAAGGGTTTTGTCCATAGTTGAAATGTTTCATTAAATAGTAAATGTGTATAGGAGCCAAAACTCCAACCCAAATCATTTCTTCCCATTTCCCCTACTGAGGAAGCAATGCTGGCCTCTCCCTTTGATCCTCTGAGATCAGATTTACTACACTGTCATCAAAACTATATTTCGACTAACTCTAGCCAGTGTTAAACAGAGTTGTAGCCTCTCTCTCTCCCTGGTCTGACTAGTAAAGGTTATTCCTACTAACTCTAGCCAGTGTTAAACAGAGTTGTAGCCTCTCTCTCTCCCTGGTCTGATAGTTGGATTAGAGGTTATTCCTACTAACTCTAGCCAGTGTTAAACAGAGTAGTAGCCTCTCTCTCCCTGGTCTGATAGTTGGATTAAAGGTTATTCCTACTAACTCTAGCCAGTGTTAAACAGAGTTGTAGCCTCTCTCTCTCCCTGGTCTGACTAGTAAAGGTTATTCCTACTAACTCTAGCCAGTGTTAAACAGAGTTGTAGCCTCTCTCTCTCTCCCTGGTCTGATAGTTGGATTAGAGGTTATTCCTACTAACTCTAGCCAGTGTTAAACAGAGTTGTAGCCTCTCTCTCTCCCTGGTCTGACTAGTAAAGGTTATTCCTACTAACTCTAGCCAGTGTTAAACAGAGTTGTAGCCTCTCTCTCTCTCCCTGGTCTGACAGTTGGATTAGAGGTTATTCCTACTAACTCTAGCCAGTGTTAAACAGAGTTGAAGCCTCTCTCTCTCTCCACCTGGTCTGATAGTTGGATTAGAGGTTATTCCTACTAACTCTAGCCAGTGTTAAACAGAGTTATAGCCTCTCTCTCTCTCCCTGGTCTGACTAGTCATGGTTATTCCTACTAACTCTAGCCAGTGTTAAACAGAGTTGTAGCCTCTCTCTCTCCCTGGTCTGACTAGTAAAGGTTATTCCTACAAACTCTAGCCAGTGTTAAACATAGTTGTAGCCTCTCTCTCTCTCTCTCTTCCTGGTCTGATAGTTGGATTAGAGGTTATTCCTACTAACTCTAGCCAGTGTTAAACAGAGTTGTAGCCTCTTTCTCTCTCCCTGGTCTGACTAGTCAAGGTTATTCCTACTAACTCTAGCCAGTGTTAAACAGAGTTGTAGCCTCTCTCTCTCTCCCTGGTCTGATAGTTGGATTAAAGGTTATTCCTACTAACTCTAGCCAGTGTTAAACAGAGTTGTAGCCTCTCTCTCTCTCTCTCCCTGGTCTGACAGTTGGATTAAAAGTTATTCCTACTAACTCTAGCCAGTGTTAAACAGAGTTGTAGCCTCTCTCTCTCTCTCTCCCTGGTCTGACAGTTGGATTAAAGGTTATTCCTACTAACTCTAGCCAGTGTTAAACAGAGTTGTAGCCTCTCTCTCTCTCTCTCCCTGGTCTGATAGTTGGATTAGAGGTTATTCCTACTAACTCTAGCCAGTGTTAAACAGAGTTGTAGCCTCTCTCTCTCCCTGGTCTGACAGTTGGATTAGATGAATGGATTTGAACATTCAGATAGTCTGGTTGACTGAAGACAGCAGACTTGTTGTTTTGGGTTTCTGGTTTCAGGGTAGAGACGTGGTAATTCCTACCAGTTGTAGGGCAGTTTGCCGTCTCTCTCAAACGAAGCAAAGTTGATGAAGGTTTCTGCTCCGCACTCCCTGGAAGAAAGACAGCAGTTAGCTACAAACACAAAAATAACTCCCACTTACTGTATTACACACACGATGACTAAAACAATACAAAGAGGAAGTGAAACGTTTTGATGACTAAAATAATAAAGAGGAATTGAAAATGCTTTAACCAAAATATTTGTATTCTATCTATTGCCAGGCTCTGATCTACACTGGACAGATCTAACCTGGGGCTCTGTGGGTAATGACCTGATCTACACTGGACAGATCTACACTGGACAGATCTAACCTGGGGCTCTGTGGGTAATGACCTGATCTACACTGGACAGATCTAACCTGGGGCTCTGTGGGTAATGACCTGATCTACACTGGACAGATCTACACTGGACAGATCTAACCTGGGGCTCTGTGGGTAATGACCTGATCTACACTGGACAGATCTAACCTGATCTACACTGGACAGATCTAACCTGGGGCTCTGTGGGTAATGACCTGATCTACACTGGACAGATCTAACCTGGGGCTCTGTGGGTAATAACCTGATCTACACTGGACAGATATACACTGGACAGATCTAACCTGGGGCTCTGTGGGTAATGACCTGATCTACACTGGACAGATCTACACTGGACAGATCTAACCTGGGGCTCTGTGGGTAATGACCTGATCTACACTGGACAGATCTACACTGGACAGATCTAACCTGATCTACACTGGACAGATCTACACTGGACAGATCTACACTGGACAGATCTAACCTGGGGCTCTGTGGGTAATAACCTGATCTACACTGGACAGATCTAACCTGATCTACACTGGACAGATCTACACTGGACAGATCTACACTGGACAGATCTAACCTGGGGCTCTGTGGGTAATAACCTGATCTACACTGGACAGATCTAACCTGATCTACACTGGACAGATCTAACCTGGGGCTCTGTGGGTAATGACCTGACCTACACTGGACAGATCTACACTGGACAGATCTACACTGGACAGATCTAACCTGGGGCTCTGTGGGTAATAACCTGATCTACACTGGACAGATCTAACCTGGGGCTCTGTGGGTAATGAGGGGGGAGAGAGGAGGAGCCAGGGGGAGAGGAGGAGCCAGGGGGAGAGAGGAGGAGCCAGTGGGAGAGAGGAGGAGCCAGGGGGAGAGAGAGGAGCCAGGGGGGAGAGAGAGGAGGAGCCAGGGGGAGAGAGAGGAGGAGCCAGGGAGAGAGAGGAGGAGCCAGGGGGAGGGAGAGAGGATGGAGCCAGGGGGGAGAGAGGAGGAGCCAGGGGGGAGAGAGAGGAGTCAGGGGAGAGAGGAGGAGCCAGGGGAGAGAGGAGATCCAGGGGGAGAGAGAGGAGGAGCCAGGGGGAGAGAGGAGGAGCCAGGGGGAGAGAGAGGAGGAGCCAGGGGGAGAGAGAGGAGGAGCAGGGAGAGAGAAGGAGGAGCCAGGATGTGAGAGAGGAGCCAGGGAGAGAGGAGGAGCCAGGGGGAGGGAGAGAGGAGGAGCAAGGGGGAGGGAGAGAGGAGGAGCCAGGGGGAGGGAGAGAGGAGGAGCCAGGGGGAGAGAGGAGCCAGGGGGAGAGAGGAGGAGCCAGGGGGAGAGAGGAGGAGCCAGGGGGAGAGAGGAGGAGCCAGGGGAGAGAGGAGAGCCAGGGGGAGGGAGAGAGGAGGAGCCAGGGGAGGGAGAGAGAGGAGCCAGGGGGTGAGAGAGAGGATGCCAGGGGGCCAGGGGAGAGACGAGGAGGAGCCAGGGGGAGAGAGAGGAGGAGCCAGGGGAGAGAGGAGGAGCCAGGGGGGGAGAGAGGAGGAGCCAGGGGAGAGAGGAGGAGCAGGGGGAGAAAGGAGGAAGCCAGGGGAGATGAAAGGAGGAGCCAGGGGGAGAGAGGAGGAGCCGGGGGAGAGAGGAGGAGCCAGGGGGAGAGAGAGGAGGAGCCAGGGGGAGAGAGGAGGAGCCAGGGGGGGAGAGAGGAGGAGCCAGGGGGAGAGAGGAGGAGCCAGGGGGAGAAAGGAGGAGCCAGGGGGAGAAAGGAGGAGCCAGGGGGAGAGAGGAGGAGGCAGGGGGAGGAGGAGGAGCCAGGGGGAGAGAGGAGGAGCCAGGGGGAGAGAGGAGGAGCCAGGGGGAGAGAGGAGGAGTCAGGGTACTTGTTGTTCAGCTCTAATTTTCTTAATCTTCAGACAGAAATATATTATGAAATATTATTTGAAAAGCCAGAACTTGTGGAAAGGTTAGTGTCGGGCTTGTATGTCCGTTAGGTGGACAGCTCCCCCACATCTCACCTGGCCATCTGCAGGTGTTTCTTACGCAGCATCAGTAGGAAGAGGACCAGCAGGCTGAGGAGGAGGACACTGAGGACCGCTAGAGCAGAGATGGCAGCTACGCTGGGATTCATCTCTCTGGCTGGAACGACAATAACATATTATCACTGAGGACCTCTAGAGCAGAGATGGGATTCACCTCTCTGGCTAGAACGACAATAACATATTATCACTGAGGACCTCTAGAGCAGAGATGGCAGCTACGCTGGGGTTCATCTCTCTGGCTGGAACGACAATAACATATTATCACTGAGGACCTCTAGAGCAGAGATGGCAGCGACGCTTGGATTCACCTCTCCGGCTGGAACGACAATAACATACAGTATGGATTATTATCACTGAGGACCTCTAGAGCAGAGATGGAGCGACAGGCCTACACACAGCCTGCGGACACAGCAATGTGGATCTGAAACTCAGTATTTGGAGTCATAGTGGTTGGATGTGGTCCACTACAACCTGCTGACATTGGCCTTCTAGGAAACAGGAACAATATTTAACCACAGAAGAGAGAGAGGAGAGAGAGAAAAGAGAGAAGAGAGAGAGAGAGAGAGAGAGAGAGAGAGAGAGAGACAGAGAGAGAGAGAGAGAGAGAGGAGAGGAGAGAGAGAGACAGAGAGAGAGAGAGAGAAAGAGGAGAGAGAGAGAAGAGAGAGAGAGAGATGAGAGAGAGAGAGAGAAGAAGATAGAGAGAGAGAGAGAGAGAGAGAGAGGAGAGAGAGAGAGAGAGAGAGAGAGAGAGACAGAAAACCACGAGAAAACTGACTTGTTCTGTGGTGTAAAACTGAAGAACTGTAGATTTTTCCCATACCTGTAGTAGAGATGTGTATGAAGGCTGACTGTACCTCTGGTAGAGATGTGTATGAAGGCTGACTGACTGTACCTGTAGTAGAGATGTGTATGAAGGCTGGCTGTACCTGTAGTAGAGATGTGTATGAAGGCTGGCTGTACCTGTAGTAGAGATGTGTATGAAGGCTGACTGTACCTGTAGTAGAGATGTGTATGAAGGCTGGCTGTACCTGTAGTAGAGATGTGTATGAAGGCTGACTGTACCTGTAGTAGAGATGTGTATGAAGGCTGGCTGTACCTGTAGTAGAGATGTGTATGAAGGCTGACTGTACCTCTGGTAGAGATGTGTATGAAGGCTGACTGTACCTGTAGTAGAGATGTGTATGAAGGCTGACTGTACCTGTAGTAGAGATGTGTATGAAGGCTGACTGTACCTCTGGTAGAGATGTGTATGAAGGCTGACTGTACCTGTAGTAGAGATGTGTATGAAGGCTGGCTGTACCTCTGGTAGAGATGTGTATGAAGGCTGACTGTACCTGTAGTAGAGATGTGTATGAAGGCTGACTGTACCTGTAGTAGAGATGTGTATGAAGGCTGACTGTACCTCTGGTAGAGATGTGTATGAAGGCTGACTGACTGTACCTCTGGTAGAGATGTGTATGAAGGCTGACTGTACCTGTAGTAGAGATGTGTATGAAGGCTGACTGTACCTGTAGTAGAGATGTGTATGAAGGCTGACTGTACCTCTGGTAGAGATGTGTATGAAGGCTGACTGTACCTGTAGTAGAGATGTGTATGAAGGCTGACTGTACCTGTAGTAGAGATGTGTATGAAGGCTGACTGTACCTGTAGTAGAGATGTGTATGAAGGCTGACTGTACATGTAGTAGAGATGTGTATGAAGGCTGACTGTACCTCTGGTAGAGATGTGTATGAAGGCTGACTGTACCTCTGGTAGAGATGTGTATGAAGGCTGACTGTACCTGTAGTAGAGATGTGTATGAAGGCTGACTGTACCTGTAGTAGAGATGTGTATGAAGGCTGACTGTACCTCTGGTAGAGATGTGTATGAAGGCTGACTGTACCTGTAGTAGAGATGTGTATGAAGGCTGACTGTACCTGTAGTAGAGATGTGTATGAAGGCTGACTGTACCTCTGGTAGAGATGTGTATGAAGGCTGACTGTACCTGTAGTAGAGATGTGTATGAAGGCTGGCTGTACCTGTAGTAGAGATGTGTATGAAGGCTGGCTGTACCTGTAGTAGAGATGTGTATGAAGGCTGACTGTACCTGTAGTAGAGATGTGTATGAAGGCTGACTGTACCTCTGGTAGAGATGTGTATGAAGGCTGACTGTACCTGTAGTAGAGATGTGTATGAAGGCTGACTGTACCTCTGGTAGAGATGTGTATGAAGGCTGACTGTACCTGTAGTAGAGATGTGTATGAAGGCTGACTGACTGTACATGTAGTAGAGATGTGTATGAAGGCTGACTGTACATGTAGTAGAGATGTGTATGAAGGCTGGCTGTACCTCTGGTAGAGATGTGTATGAAGGCTGGCTGACTGTTCCTGTAGTAGAGATGTGTATGAAGGCTGACTGGCTGTACCTGTAGTAGAGATGTGTATGAAGGCTGACTGTACCTGTAGTAGAGATGTGTATGAAGGCTGACTGTACCTGTAGTAGAGATGTGTATGAAGGCTGACTATACCTGTAGTAGAGATGTGTATGAAGGCTGACTGTACCTGTAGTAGAGATGTGTATGAAGGCTGACTGTACCTGTAGTAGAGATGTGTATGAAGGCTGACTGTACCTGTAGTAGAGATGTGTATGAAGGCTGACTGTACCTGTAGTAGAGATGTGTATGAAGGCTGACTGTACCTGTAGTAGAGATGTGTATGAAGGCTGACTGTACCTCTGGTAGAGATGTGTATGAAGGCTGACTATACCTGTAGTAGAGATGTGTATGAAGGCTGACTGTACCTGTAGTAGAGATGTGTATGAAGGCTGACTGTACCTCTGGTAGAGGTGTGTATGAAGGCTGGCTGTACCTGTAGTAGAGATGTGTATGAAGGCTGACTGTACCTCTGGTAGAGATGTGTATGAAGGCTGACTGTACCTCTGATAGAGATGTGTATGAAGGCTGACTGTACCTGTAGTAGAGATGTGTATGAAGGCTGACTGTACCTCTGGTAGAGATGTGTATGAAGGCTGACTGTACCTGTAGTAGAGATGTGTATGAAGGCTGACTGTACCTCTGGTAGAGATGTGTATGAAGGCTGACTGACTGTACATGTAGTAGAGATGTGTATGAAGGCTGACTGACTGTACCTGTAGTAGAGATGTGTATGAAGGCTGACTGTACCTGTAGTAGAGATGTGTATGAAGGCTGGCTGTACCTGTAGTAGAGATGTGTATGAAGGCTGGCTGTACCTGTAGTAGAGATGTGTATGAAGGCTGACTGTACCTGTAGTAGAGATGTGTATGAAGGCTGGCTGTACCTGTAGTAGAGATGTGTATGAAGGCTGACTGTACCTGTAGTAGAGATGTGTATGAAGGCTGACTGTACCTGTAGTAGAGATGTGTATGAAGGCTGGCTGTACCTGTAGTAGAGATGTGTATGAAGGCTGACTGTACCTCTGGTAGAGATGTGTATGAAGGCTGACTGTACCTCTGGTAGAGATGTGTATGAAGGCTGGCTGACTGTACCTGTAGTAGAGATGTGTATGAAGGCTGACTGACTGTACCTGTAGTAGAGATGTGTATGAAGGCTGACTGTACCTCTGGTAGAGATGTGTATGAAGGCTGACTGTACCTCTGGTAGAGATGTGTATGAAGGCTGGCTGTACCTGTAGTAGAGATGTGTATGAAGGCTGGCTGTACCTGTAGTAGAGATGTGTATGAAGGCTGACTGTACCTCTGGTAGAGATGTGTATGAAGGCTGACTGTACCTCTGGTAGAGATGTGTATGAAGGCTGACTGTACCTGTAGTAGAGATGTGTATGAAGGCTGACTGTACCTGTAGTAGAGATGTGTATGAAGGCTGACTGTACCTCTGGTAGAGATGTGTATGAAGGCTGACTGTACCTCTGGTAGCGATGTGTATGAAGGCTGACTGTACCTCTGGTAGAGATGTGTATGAAGGCTGACTGTACCTGTAGTAGAGATGTGTATGAAGGCTGGCTCGCTTGGCGTACTGTAGCTATAACTGATCACACTGCAGTTATAGGAGGAGGAGGGCAACAAGCTGGACACGGTCACCACATGGGACTGGGCTGTTAGAGGCTCCCGAGCCTGCAGAGAGAACAGAGAACATTCTGCAAGGACAGAACACGGTACTGTAGAACAGAGAGAACAGAGAACACACTGCAAGGACTGAACACGGTACTGTAGAACAGAGAGAACAGAGAACACACTGCAAGGACTGAACACGGTACTGTAGAACAGAGAGAACAGAGGACATACTCTGTCAATCACCGCATTCTTATCGGCAGACTCAACAGCCTTGGTTTCTCAAATGACTGTCTCGCCTGGTTCACCAACTTCTTCTCTGATAGAGTTCAATGTGTCAAATCGGAGGGCCTGTTGTCCGGGCCTCTGGCAGTCTCTATGGTGATGCCACAGGGTTCAATTCTCGGGCCGACTCGTTTCTCTGTATATATCAATGATGTCGCTCTTGGTGTTGGTGATTCTCTGATCCACCTCTACGCAGACGACACCATTCTGTATACTTCTGGCCCTTCTTTGGACACTGTGTTAACAACCCTCCAGACGAGCTTCAATGCCATACAACTCTCCTTCCGTGGCCTCCAACTGCTCTTAAATGCAAGTAAAACTAAATGCATGCTATTCAATCGATGACTGCCTGCACCTGCCCGCCCGTCCAGCATCACCACTCTGGACGGTTCTGACTTAGAATATGTGGACAACTACAAATACCTGGGTGTCTGGTTAGACTGTAAACTCTTCTTCCAGACTCACATCAAACATCTCCAATCCAAAATTAAATCTAGAATCGGCTTCCTATTTCGCAAACAAAGCATCCTTCACTCGTGCTGCGAAACACACCCTCGTAAAACTGACCATCCTACCGATCCTCGACTTCGGTGATGTCATCTATAAAATAGCCTCCAATACTCTACTCAACAAGCTGGATGCAGTCTATCACAGTGCCATCCGTTTTGTCACCAAAGCCCCATATACTACACCACTGCGACCTGTACGCTCTCGTCGGCTGGCCCTCGCGTCATACTCGTCACCAAACCCACTGGCTCCAGGTCATCTACAAGTCTCTGCTAGGTAAAGCCCCGCCTTATCTCAGCTCACTGGTCACCATAGTAACACCCACCCGTAGCACGCGCTCCAGCAGGTATATCTCACTGGTCATCCCCAAAGCCAACACCTCCTTTGGCCGCCTTTCCTTCCAGTTCTCTGCTGCCAATGACTGGAACGAATTGCAAAAATTGCTGAAGTTGGAGACTTATATCTGGAAACATTGTATCAACTATTAACTGGGTCAGTCTGAAGCTGGTGCTGGTGAACTGGAAACATTGTATAAACTATTATCAGTGTACTACATTACATAGGGAATAGGGTCCCATTCCAGATCATAGCAGTGTACTACAGTACATAGGGAATAGGGTCCCATTCCAGATCATAGCAGTGTACTACAGTACATAGGGAATAGGGTCCCATTCCAGATCATAGCAGTGTATTACAGTACATAGGGAATAGGGTACCATTCCAGATCATAGCAGTGTACTACAGTACATAGGGAATAGGGTCCCATTCCAGATCATAGCAGTGTACTACAGTACATAGGGAATAGGGTCCCATTCCAGATCATAGCAGTGTACTACAGTACATAGGGAATAGGGTACCATTCCAGATCATAGCAGTGTACTACAGTAGATAGGGAATAGGGTCCCATTCCAGACGATAGCAGTGTATTACAGTACATAGGGAATAGGGTCCCATTCCAGATCATAGCAGTGTACTACAGTACATAGGGAATAGGGTCCCATTCCAGATCATAGCAGTGTACTACAGTAGATAGGGAATAGGGTACCATTCCAGACGATAGCAGTGTATTACAGTACATAGGGAATAGGGTCCCATTCCAGATCATAGCCGTGTACTACAGTACATAGGGAATAGGGTCCCATTCCAGATCATAGCAGTGTATTACAGTACATAGGGAATAGGGTCCCATTCCAGATCATA